>NW_028261386.1:103176666-103332166 GCF_051295495.1 Thamnophis sirtalis | reverse complement strand
GTGGGGACTATACAAGCTGTTTGTGTAGTGTGATCACTGCTGCCAACCCCGAGTGCACTTTGGGGCTACCAAAGCCACTGCTTGCCACTATATTCCCCATTGTGTGATCGTAGTCTTTTCCTTTCCAATCTTTCTTCTCTCCAAGGTGGAGAAGGTATCAGGCACAGGAAAATGTGTACCCACTGAAGTGGCAATTATGCTTGACTGATGGATTCTGGGAAGGTTATAAATGTGGAATTGGTCATAAAGTTCTTTTTTCATTGTCTCAACTTCAATAAGTCATTGAACAAGGCAGTCAGTAAATGAGGTCTACCTATATTAAGAATGCCCTGAAAGTACCTTGCAGAAGCTTCAAATTGAATTATTTAATCGGTCTTGACATGTTAAATCAAATAAGCTACATTTGAATCAGTTTGGAGATCTGACAGACTTTTCTGCATGCATATATATCCATCCACTTTTATTGAACTGAACTGCCAAATAATGAATTAGATCTCACATATTCAGATTCGTTTGACTCAATCCTTTTATTTAAGTTTCAAAAATTAATCAAGTTGAGTCTTTGAATTAAGTTGCAAATTGGAGTTAAGTTTTGGATGAACTGTCCAAACAGGGCTTCATTTTCTATCCTGATGGGATATAATTGAAAGGACCTTGATCACTTTGGAAAAACTCTGCTGAAAGACAGTGAGAGGATAAAAAAATTAAAGGGGGGGGAAGGGCTTCTTTGCCTCCATCTGCTATGAAAAACAGGATAAGATACACATTACAATTGCAATTTGGAGATGGGGTACCAGGCAATGCAACAACGAAAAGGATCTTCTATTTCAAAATATTAGATGCCTTTTGTAGTGATGGGAATATAACAACTTGGGCTTCTCACGCCTAAACAGAAGATTGTTCAAGGATTTGATATATTACTTCCTCACCTTTCATAAGAAGAAACATGAAAAAAAGATTTCATTAAAATAAATATTATGCATAAAATGGTCTTGCAGGATGTTGCTGAACACAAGAACAATGCTTAAGGCATGGTCCAAAAAGTCGATTTCCTTAATATATGAGAAGAGGAAACATCATTAGTGTGCCCAACTTTTTCCAGAATGTGAGCACATAACTGAGGAATTTACAAGGCGAAATTCAGATGGGACAACAACAGAAAAGGAGAAAAGGTCAAAAAGCAAAACAATGTGCAGTTGATTCATTTATATGTATATGAACTTTAGTTATAGGTTCAGCCTCTCAAAAGATCAACCCCCCAAAAAAAACAAGTTTCAAAAGGAAATGAAATGTTGAAGACAAACAAAATGGTGAGAGACGTACTGTACATGCACACCCAAGAGCCACTGTCTACAACTGTCTGCCTAATGTCGCCTCATGGAGATTTGGGGAGAGAGGAGAATTTATGATTCCCTGTTAGGAATCCCATCAATTTTAGGTTCCTAATTTAGGCATTCTGCTTATGTACCATTAAGTCTTCCTACATATTGGAAGTAGAGTACCAAGCCATACAGTTTGGTCCCTCTGATCAAAGAGAAATAAGCTTGAAACACTTGTTTTTAATTTACAAAAATATTCAGATAATTTTTCTGTTCTAATGCTTTATTGTATTGTTTCCTTTAAAATAAAAATTATGGGCAGAATCTTCAAAAGCTGGTGGTGGCCTCTGTTGATCTCCGAAATGGCCTGTTCAGAAGTGATTATCTTTTTTATGTTGTAAGAATATGTGTTTCCTGCAAGCCAAATCTCTTAACTCAGAATCTGCCTTAGGGACACTTTAGTCTTGTGTGAATGATCTGAAGTGGTGTCTGACTGCTCCCCAAAATGTTGATCTTGTTTTGAAGATCAAAAACAAGAGTACAAAATGAATCCGTATCTTTTCAAGTTTCTCCACCAAAAGCAAATGCAAATGAAGAGAAATGAGGTTGGGGAGAATGAATGAAGCTGGGTAAACAATTCTGTCTTCCAGCCAGGGAAATAAAATTGCAGTCATAATGCTTGAGAGAGGAGCACTGATGATCACGACTGTGCTATAGTTTCCCCCTTTTTCTGTGTTATTAATTCCTGGGGGATCCAGAATGCTGAGGAAAAAAAATAACACCAGTGATTACGATTCCTTTCCTTCTTTCCTTTTCTGACTGATGGAAACTAAAGTTTTCTTAGTTATTTGCTTACAATTTTCTTATTTATTTCCTTATTTATATGCTGTCTTTTTAAACCATGTTTACAAAACAAAAGTTTTTATAAGATGGTTTCTGTGATCTATACCAGTGATGGCTAATCTTTTTGGCGGCGTGTGTGCATGAAAGCGTGCATATGTGCACGCACCCCGTAATGCAATGCACACACCCTTGTGTGCTCCCCGTCGCCATGCATGTACTACCCCCTGCATGTGACCCACCCCTGTATATGCACATGCAACCCCCTGCATGCGCCCCACCCCACGCATGACTCCCACATGCACCTCACCCCCGTGAATGTGTGGCAGACACTCGAAAATCATCTGGCTGGTGGGAAGTGCATGTGTATGTGTGGTGGAAATGAGGCAATGGGGGCAATGGCTTGAGTCCCTGCAGAGAGGGCTCTGCGTGTCACCTGTGGCATGCGTGCTGTAGGTTCACCATCATGGATCTATATTATTATGTCTTAAATGTTATCTAAAAATACATTACAAAACTGATCTTGCTTGAGTCTTTCCTATCTTGTCCAGTAATAACTATTTTCCTTTTATCTCCTATTTTTTCTTGCCATACAATTATACAGATTTACATTAAATGTGCATAACTATGGCTGTATTGGATTATTAATCAATTATTGTCTAAAAAATCATAACAATATGGTCCTGAGTCAGTCTAATAGTACATATGTTGCATGAAAATGTGTTTTTCCTTCTATATGCTCAAACATTCCATACATTAGGTGTGTCTCCTAATTTCATTCAATCCAGATAAAACAGTATAGCCATTTGTTGATTTCCTCGTTAAGTCAACAGAAGACTTTCCCATTAAGTCAACAATCCAGATTCCCCAGATTTAGATACAGAAAATTATGGATTTGAAGATTATCCAGATCAAAACCAGAGCTGGAGTTATCTGAAATCCCATTTGGGTAAATTGACTTGATACCTGAAGCAGAATTTTAAATAGTTATTTTTGTTTAATGTTTGTTTTTGTTTTGCTTTAATATTCTGTAACAGTTTTGTTCCCTATGCCATCCATCGGTAAACTCTCAAGATTTATTTTTTTCCCCATGTACGTGTATACATCCCAACTGACTGTGTTGTTTTTCTGTGTCATATAATATATGCACATAATTATGTATGTATGTATGTATGTATGTATGTATGTATGTATGTATTTGTTTGTTTGTTTGTTTGTTTGTTTGTTTGTTTATATTTGTCATGTTTATATAGGTTATAATGGAGATGGTGACCCTTTGACAGCTGTATGCAATGAAATTTAATTTTAATGTATATCGATTAGTGTACATTCAAAGTGCCAATAAAGTATTCTAAGTCTACATTTAAATAAATCTTAGCTTCCTTGTAGCACCTAACAATATTTCTATTTTTTTTTTACCAGACTATTGTAGGATTTTATGAAAGGAAATTATTTCAATGTTCTCTGAAAGCAATGTAGCTATCTTTGGACCTTGCACTCAGAGAGGTGGAGGTTGGCTAGATAACTTTTCAAAGAGAAACATATTTTGGGGGTGGTGGTTTACAGTTATTTTATAGTCACCAAAAGCCTTGATCCCAGACTTCGAAATCTGGGGCTTACTGTTATTTACAGCAACACTTTAATATGTTTTTCATAATTACTTAATTGTATCCGCACTTACTTAATAATGATACCTAATTGGCTAATGAAACTTCTACAAACAAACTAGCTCAGAGAACACCAAGGACTTCACAGTTCAACCCTGAGCTACATATATTCTCGTCCATTGGAACGGCTTCATTATAACGTATAAATTGCAAACCTATTGTGCATACAAATAATTACTTTGGGCTATTAGAGCGTATGGCCATGCAGTGCTTCAGATTTGATTGGGAAAGGATGCCTTAGACTGGATGGGAGCATGTATAAATTATCTACCTACCCTTCATTGAAACAACCATGTCTGTTTCCATGCTGTTCAGCTGCAGTGAGGAAGCTTCCATTGCAATCTAGATGTGGCTGTTTTAAAAAGCTGCCAACATTTGTTTTCTTCAAGCTTCCATGCATCCTAAAGCAAATTTATTTATTTAATTAAATTCTGATCAGATCCAAAGTATTGCACAACTTTATTAGAAAGCTAATCTTTTTTGTGCATGTTGTTCAAAATAGTCAATTATTTGCTAAGATTCTTCTTTCACACTTTGCATTCACTAATTGAGATAGTCAAGAGAATTAAGCACATTTGCAAAACAGATTAACATGAACATATGAGATCACTCAAAGTGATTTATTGCCTGACCTTTCCTCCTCCTCCTCCTCCTCCTCCTCCTCCTCCTCCTCCTCCTCCTCCTCCTCCTCCTCCTCATCCTCTCATTGTTTTAAAAATCACACAAAGCTTGCTCAGATGCCCTTTAAAAGTTCTTTGTATTTTGATTATATTTGGGCTCTGATTTAATCTTACATTAAAGAACATGTAGCTCCTGAGAGGGGAAAAATGTCACAGGTAAATGATATTCAACTCCACTTGTACATTGGCTAATTCCCTACAGTGTTCAAAAGGTCCTGAATGTTAGCCTATATATGTGGAGTGCAGAAGTAAGGCAAGGCACACGCTGAAAAAATAGCATTGATGTAGATTAATGTTAGCACTGATCTAAGTACCATGGAGTCTTGTGCACATAAATCCAAAACATTTTCATGCATGAATTTATTTTATTACATTTTAATATAATAAGGATGAACCTTCAAGTTGCTTCGGGTAGTAGAAAAATTGCCTTGCTTGTGCTCTCTCTCTCTCTCTCTCTAAAAATCCT
Organism: Thamnophis sirtalis; assembly: GCF_051295495.1. NCBI lineage: Eukaryota > Metazoa > Chordata > Lepidosauria > Squamata > Natricidae > Thamnophis > Thamnophis sirtalis. The sequence continues at coordinate 103,327,194 of NW_028261386.1, read as the reverse complement.
TGCAGTCCTGAGGCACAGACTTTGGGCATATATTATCACTCCTCTATTTAATAACTCCTTACTGCCACTAGGAAAAAAAATCAAAGGAAAAAAATATTTTTCCTCTGTGAAATTATCTATTATGAATAAGGTGGGTAGAATCCAGTTACAGGATTTCATTCTTTTTCTCAGTCTCTTTAAAATTCAAAAATGTGAATTTTTTCCACTAGCTAAACTATCCCCATATTCAGATGCAAATGTGTTTTTGCTTTACTACATTTGGCATATTTCTTTTGCTCATGGAAGTCATGGGAATAAGGAGCTATATAAAACATGTGCCAAGGTTAATCAATCCTGAAGACTTTTAAGGTAGGAGTGTGCACATTTTTCTCAGCTTTCTTTGACTCCCCCCCTCTTTTTATTATTATGATTTTTATTGGTTTATCCAAATATAAAATACAAAGAGAAATTCAAAAAAGTAATGGAAAACTAAGAAGAGGGGGAAGGAAAAGAAAAGAAAGATGGTGTAAAGAGGGGGAAAGGGAAAAAAGGCACCAACTTCCAACTCTCTTTAGCACAATAGAAGATAACAACATTACAACTGCAACATTTTACTTTTACACAACAGTATGCCCAAGCCATTTCTCTAACAATAAACCTATCTAATGAACAAAAACAAAATCAAAGTTTCATTTTTTTCCCAGTGCAAGCACAAAATCCAGAAGCAATTTCAGAATAGAAACAAGGTTAGATATATTCTCTTCTTTGGATAAAAGAATCAATTTGACCATCTCTGCTTGTCTTTGCTGTGAAGAATAATATAAAATATAATATACAAATGAAATAATATAGAGGATTCTCTTAATATAAATCATGATAAAGATTAATGGGTTAACAGATTTCTTGGCTTTTGAACCATCTGCTGGTTGTTACAAAATGCAGTGGATAGGACAGGGCAAAAAGAAACTGGATTTCATTTAAATTTAAATTAGATAAAGAGAATACAATTTTTCCCCATAATTTTATATAGCAGTTTTTCCATTCTGGGCTTCCCCACTACTTTTGGAAATTCTCTGAAACCACAAGTTTTTCTTTTCTTTCATATTTGGAGTTTGGAGCTCCTTTTGTAATAAAGCTTCCACCCACTGGAATTTTGTTCTGCCCTTGGGAGGTATGGAGAATAAATCCAAACCCTGCAGGCATTTGAATTCTGCTATAATTTAATTTTCTTTTCTTGTTTAACTTGTACTTAATTAATTGCTCATCGTGGGATTTCTAGTGTTTGAGTCCATCACTTTGTCACTTTTCTGTTCCTGATCCTCCCTTTTTTTTCAAAAATGGTGATCAGGACTTAGATATAATATTCCAGGTTATGGGTTTGACCAACAACATAGAGCAGAGCTATCTCAATACTCTACTTCTGTTGACACAGCCAAGATTGCACCAACACTCTGCTGGCTCAGGCTGAATCTGTGGTCTTCTAAGACATTTAGATCATTCTCATAACTGGTTTTTTTTTGCCTATTTGTACTTTCCCAAGGGTGCTTTTTCAAGAGGCGACTGGACTTTCTGTTTTTCTTTGAAGACATTTCACTTCTCATCCAAGCAGCTTCTTTAACTCTAGATGGGCAGCTTCTTTAACTCTAGATGGTTGGTGGGGAATGGAAGGATTTATACTCCTTGCAGACAGTTGGTCATTTGCATTCTTTTAGAGAATCATTGAAGTCACCTGGAGGTTTATCTGTGTCATCAGGATCACTTGATGGGTATGGAGCTTTCTTGGAACTGTTGGAAGGACTATGGTGTAGACTGGAGACAGATGATGTCTTTCCCTCTCCCTCTGTTGAGAGAGGGCTGTTCAATTTTGACATAGATGGCTTCTTTGACTCCTCTTTCAAACTAGCCATCCTCTCTGTCCAAAATGTGGACTTTGCTGTCTTCAAAAGAGTGGTCTTTGTCTTTTAAATGCAGATGGACTGCTGAATCTTGTCCTGATGGGTTTGTTGTGCCATGTATGTTATGAAGTAATTGTTTCTTCCATGAATCCTTTCATTCCCCACCATCCAGTCAGAGCTGAAGAAGCTTCTTGGATGAAAAGCAAAATGTCTTCAAAGAAAAAACAAAGTCCAGTTGCCTCTTGAAAAAGTACCTTTGGGACAACCAAGACCTGGATGACTATCTCCATAGACATCTATTTGTACTTTATTCTCTGGTTTTTCCTATCTAAGTGAAGAATCCTCCATTTCTTGCCATTGAGCTGAATAATGTTGGTTGGATTTCAATGTCCAGATCTACAATGAATTTTTTAATTTTGAATCTGTGATTTTGGCAAATTTTTACCCCATCCTATCTTAAATTTGCTTTCTCTTAAAGGCCAAAAATAATTTTGGATATTGAATGGAGATATGCATTGGTCCCAAGTTAAATGTTTGTAAATGGTTAAATATTCTGGTTGGAAGTAGTGGAACAATCTTGATATAAGTATAAGGATTTCACGTATGATTTAATCCATCCAAAGTGAACTTTTTTGAGATTTTCTCCCCCACCCGTTTTCATCCTACTTGAAATAGAAAGCAAGAGAAATGTATAAAAGGTGGGTGTAGAGAGAAAAAGGGGCAAAATTAAGCAATACATCCTAGAAACAGGTTACACTTTCTCATTAAACCTTTCAGAGAGCTGGGAGGACAAATGAGAATTTAATTGTAAAACACTTTTGTACATGGAAAAGTCCCGCCAAAACAATTAACACTAATTGAAGACAAGGTACACATCATATTTTATCCTTTACATTCTGAAAGGTAGATGATTAATTTTTTTTTACCAGGGAGCAGAAAGAGGAAGGCTGATCTTTTCTTCTGATTGCGTAACAATTCCTTACACGTTATACAACCATCTTCCCTGAGCTTAATTCAACTCTCTTGCCAAAGGCAAAAATGAACTGTAGAGTTACTTGACTTATCACCCCACCGCCAAAGCAATATAAAACACAATGAGACTGCAGTTAAAAGAAACCCAAGAGTGCATGCTGTTAACGAATAATACTTTATTTCTCTTTCTTTTTATTATTATTATAATGATGATTAATATTGATGCTATGCTATAAGGTTGGTAATGTCGCTGCATATAAATTTTTATGTTAATTAGTTTGGCAGTAATTTTCTCTGTGATATACTGTATAGGCAATAGAAAAATAAACAAATAGTAACTTGGAGTATTTAGTGGTATTTAATGACCTTAAAGAAAGATAAAGATAACTAATTTGTGGGGAGAGTGACATAGGCATAATATTTAATCTTTTCTGAAAACCAGTCTGTTGCTTTCTCTTTTCTATAAGCAAGATTTAAGTTCAAATGACAAGTTTCATGTAAACATGTACAATAAATCCCTTGCATTTTGCTTTTTTTTAATGTGATGTAGCCACACAAGGAGAAACCTTTAAAGGTAAGTCAGCTGGGGAAAAAAGAGGGTTAATTATCCCCCTGATTACAATTATTTGCAATTTCAAATCCACCACATCTGTTTCTATGTTTCCTCAACCCCAAGTGGTTTCATGTTTCATATTTACTTTTCTCTGGGACCCCGTGGGAGAAATCAGCACTGGGAGTACTTTGTGAAGAAGTGTAAATAACAACAGGAGACTACATGCTGGGGCAAGTCAAAGTGAATCTGCAGTTTGTTTATTTATTTGTTTATTTCCTTATTCTGTCTTTTATCTTTTAAGGCTACAGTCATGCTTTCACATCAGGTAGTTTGAAAAGTGTAATCAGAAACAATGCATAGCATCATTAAAATTTCATTTAGGAGGTAATACTGTTAGTGCTTGATTTGCAACAGTTCATTTAATGACTGTTTGAAGTTAAAACGGCACTGAAAAAAGTGACTTATGACCAGTGACGTGCAGTCAGGGGAGGCAGGGGAGGCAGAGCCTCACCACTGTCATCATGAAAAGAAAAATAAATAAATAAAAGGAAAAAGGCTGAGCTAGTTGCTGCCAGAGTCACAGTGAATGACTCTGCTTAGTGCTTAACTGTTTAAAAAAGCCTCTTAAAAAAGTGCCCTCTGCAGGTGGAGGCGAGAGAACCACGTGCCTCATTTAGTCTATCCTTATGATCACTTGAGCAGAGTTAAGCAAAGGTTAAAAGCCGAAAAATTCCTTATGTAGATGAAGCACGTGGTTCTCTCGCTTCCTCCTGTAAAGGGCTTTTTTTTAGAGGTTTTTTTAAACAGTTAAGCAGAGTCATCCATTGGAGGCTCTGGCAGCAGCTAACCCAGCCTTACTTCAGCAGCTCTTGCCTTTTTCTTTTTAACATTTTTACATTTTCATCATGGTAGACAAGAGGAGAGTTGAAATCCTCTGTGAAACAGCTGGAAAAAGTACAGGTGCAAGAAAAAGTATGTGAACCTCTTGGGATTACATGGAGTTTTGCATGAATTGGTCATAAATTGTGCTCTGAACTTCATCTAAGTCACAACAATAGACAAACACAGTCTGCTGAAAATAATACTACACAAACATTAGATGTTGCCATGGTTTAATTGCACATAACATGTAAATATTCACAGTGCAGGGAGGAAAAAGTATGTGAGCCCCTAGCCTAATGACGTCCCCAAGAGCTAATTGGAGCCAGGAGTGAGCCAACCTTGACTCCAATCAGTGTGATGATATTGGATGTGTTGCTGACAGCTGTTCTGCCCTTTAAAAACACACACCTGTTGTGGGTTTACTGGTTTCAAGAAGCACTGTCTGATGTGAACCATGCCTCGCAGAAAAGAGCTCCCAGAAGACCTACGATCAAGAATTGTTGATTTGCATGAAGCTGGAAAGGGTTACAAAAGTATCTCCAAAAGCCTTGATGTTCATGTGTCCACGGTAAGACAGACTGTCTACAAATGGAGAAAGTTTAGCACTCTTGCTACTCTCCCTATGTGTGGTCGTCCTGTAAAAATGACTGCAAGAGCACAGTGCAGAATGTTTCATGAGGTAAAGGAGAATTCTAGAGTGTCAGCTAAAGACCTATAGAAATCTCTGGCACATGCTAACATTTTTGTTGACACATCTACAATAAGGAAAACATTAAACAAGAATGGAGTACATGGGAGGACACCATGGAGGAAGCCATTGCGGTCCCCCAAAAAAATATTCCAGCACGTTTGAAGTTTGCAAAAGAGCACCTGGATGTTCCACAGTACTACTGGCAAAATATACTGTGGACAGATGAAACCAAAATTGAGTTGTTTGGAAAAAACACACAATACTATGGGTGGAGAAAAAAAGGCACAGCACACCAACATTAAAACCTCATCCCCACTGTAAAACATGGTGGAGGGAGCATCATGGTTTGGGGCTGCTTTGCTGCCTCAGGGCCTGGACAAATTGTTGTCATTGATGGGAAAATGAATTCCAGAGTTTATCAAGACATTTTGCAGGAAAGCGTACAACCATCTGTCTGCCAACTGAAGCTCCGCAGGGGATGGGTGATGCAACAGGACAATGACCCAAATCATACAAGTAAGTCAACACAAAAATGGCTTCAACAGCACAGAATACATCCTCTGGAGTGGCCCAGTCAGAGTCCTGACCTCAACCCGATTGAAATGCTGTGGCATGACCTTAAGAGAGAAATTCACACCAGACATCCCAAGAATATTGCTACACTGAAACAGTTTTGTGAAGAGGAGTGGTCCACAATTACTCCAGATCGTTGTGCAGGTCTGATCTGCAACTACAATAAACGTTTGGTTGAAGTTATTGCTGCCAAAGGAGGGTCAACCAGTTATTACGTCCAAGCGTTCACATACTTTTTCTTCCCTGCACTGTGAATGTTTACATGTTATGTGCAATTAAACCATGGCAACATCTAACATTTGTGTAGTATTATTTTCAGCAGACTGTGTTTGTCTATTGTTGTGACTTAGATGAAGTTCAGAGCACATTTTATGACCAATTCATGCAAAACTCCATGTAATCCCAAGGGGTTCACATACTTTTTCTTGCAACTGTATGTGGGTGGGAGGGAGAGAGGAGGAATTCAAAATTATTGTAATTTGTAAGTAATTGTAATTTGTATTATTGAAAGTAATTTGTGTGTGTCTTTTGTGTTTTTGTGTGTGTGTGTGTGTGTGTGTGTGTGTTTTACCTGCCTCTGCTGGCGCGTGGGCTGGCACTTTATTTTTTATTTTTTTAAGCCCTGCTGCCACGTCCGCCTTAGAGTGGGACGCGTCCCACTCTATGGTGGATGCGGCGCCGGGACTTTAAAGTCCTGCCACTCTTTAAAGCCCTGCAGCCCTTTCCAAAAGCCTTCTCCTTCGGCGGGGCTTTCGGAAAGTGCTGCAGGGCTCTAAAGGGTGGTGGGACTTTAAAGTCCCGGTGCCGCATCTGCCATAGAGTGGGACGCGTTCCGCTCTATGGCGGACACGGCGGCAGGGCTTCGGCGGGGCTTTCGGCGCTGGCAGACATAGGGTGGCAGACACAGGGCAGCTTTTGCCCGCTTGCCTCACCGGCCATAAACCTCACTGCATGTCACTGCTTATGACCATTTTTCATACTTATGAATGTTGCAGCATTACCATGATCACATGATTTACATTTGTATCCTTAGCAACTGATCCCTATTTGTTGTGGCCCAGCAGGAACCGTTGGAGTTGCAAACAGACTCCGATAGCGAGGGACGCTATGAGTCAGCTCTGGAAGATGTGGAGGACCCTGGACAGGGTTCAGACTCCATGCAGGGACCAGAGATGCTGGTTGGTCACCAGGAGACGCCTGAGGCATGGAGCAGCGGTGAAAGCCAAAGGGAGTGTGCCCATGTCATCAGACCCTGGAGCAGTGGTGAAGACGTCAGGCCTTTGAGCAGTGATGATTCAGAGGGAATTGATCCCAGACGCCCGGCAGAGGCAGGTGGTAAATGCCGGCAGCAATTAAGGAGACAAAGGAGATAATTGGACCCAAGTGGTGGTTGTGATTAGGCCCTTCCCAAGAGACTATATAAGGAGAGACTTTGGGAGGAGGCTGTTTGCAGGATTCAACTAATATACTAATGCTGGATAAGCTCTCGTGTGTATTTCTTATCTTGGAAGTCTGGGTTGCTGCCAAAGTCTTGTCGGTATGTTAATTTACTGTGAATAAATTGTCTAGCAGTAATCTTGTGTCGGCATGCTTCACCATATGGAGGGCGGTTAGAACACCTATTTATGATGGTCGCAGTATCCTGGAGTCATGTGATCCCCTTTTGCGACCTTCTGACAAACAAAATAAATGGGGAAGCCAGATTCACTTACTAATTTAAGAACTGCAGTGATTCATTTAACAAAAGCAAGAAAAGTCATAAAATGTGCAAAACTCACTTAACAAATTTCTCACTCAGCAATAAATTTTGGCGTCAATTGTGGTCATAAGTTGGGGACTACCTATATATAATAAGGAAGCAAAGCATGTAATTTTCCATTCTTCTTAAGTTTTATTGATGCAATGTTTTAGGAGTAATATATTGGTTTTCTGGAAGTTAATTGTTTAAACTGGAAGCACTCTACGATGTTTCAGACAAAGTCTTTTGGATCAAGCAAGTCTATTTTTGGATCAGACCCAAAATGTAGAACCACCATTAAACACTTCTGATTTATAAAATTAACTTCCAGATAATTGTATAACTATAGATTATTATACCGCTGAATTGTGTAGTCTATTTGGGGGAAGATAAATTCTTTCAAAGCCCATAGGCATCCAAATATTTTACCAGTTACACCATCTACGCCTGCAATTTTACCATTTTTCAACATGCGCAATGCACCTATTATTCACTTTTTTAACTTTAACATCAACATTGATGACGTTGGTTTCAATTCCACTATGTGACATATGACTATTGTTCCCATAGAAATCTCCAAAATATTTCTTCCAGCATTCCCTTGATTTCATTTTTCTTCCAAATGATTTTGTCTTTTTTATTTTAGTTGCTCCAATAGAGTCTTCTGGTTTATCTGTTAGGTAAGCTCCCCGTTGGGAGAGTGAGTGCATTCAGAGAAGCATCGTGAGAGTTGTGTTGGAGAACACACAAATCAGCACACAGAGACACTGCAGTTTAAATAGGTTTTTACTTTCATGGAAATAGAGGTATCAGAGTCCATCAAACAGTCAAAGTCATACACGGATAAGACAGTCAGTCATCAATGTCTTTCAGTTAAGGGATAATCCAAATAACATAGTCCATAATCATACAAACAGTCTGGTACTCAAGGTTTGCTAGCAGTTGCAAAACTTACAATAGCTCACGGCACTTTCTAACAGCCAGCTTCCAAAACATCAGATCAGATCAGCCCAGCATTTAACAAACAGAAAGCTAACAGTCATTCTGGCTCCCTCTTATGGCCGATTGAGGAAAACAGCAACCAATCACATTTTACAGTATGATTTAAAGAAACAAGTACAACATTGTTACATGATTTATATATTGCCAACCCAACCATTAGATTATATGCCTAACATTCTCCCCTTTGGGTTGGACAATATATAAATCTTACAATCTTAATCCGTATTCCTCGCAACAACGTTTATGCTTTATATTACCTTGGGCCTTAGTAAAATGATCTGCGATGTTATCTTAAGACATACAATACTCCAGGGAAACTAATTTACTATTCACACTTTGCCGTACATTCAGATATCCTATATCAGTGTGTTTTGACCAAGTTTTTACAGCAAGATTGGATGCCATCTGTATTGCTGCTTGATTGTCTTCATAAACAACAATAGGCTTTACCCACTTTGAAAACTGGCTTTATTTCAATCAAAATCACTCTATATTGGTCTTCCTCTGCATCTTAACCATTCCTTGCTCTCCGACTAGAGAGACAGTGCCACCAGTGGTTAGAATTCAGTACTGCAGCTTACTTCTCTCTTTGAAATATTTTATTTTCTTTTCATAACACACACTCACATGCATACTATACATAGCCCATATCATATAGTATTAAATAATAATTACATCAGTTCCTCTTGTCAACAATGCCCCCCAAAATAGGAACCCATTATAGCTCTTCTGCTCTCCATACACCTCTTTCTTCTACCACCCTCCAACTTTCTATCTTCCTTCCATCATCCCCCTCTACTCTACTTCCCCTCCCTCTCTACCACTCCTCTCTCCACAATCCACTCCCCCCCATCCTTCTCATCTTCCCCCCACCCTGTCTCCCATCCCTCTCTGCCCATCTTTCTTCTTTCCAACTCCTCCTCTCCTTGGTGTATTTCCGCTACATGTCAATATGTTTAGCCTATCCTATTTTTAGAGAAAAAGTAATAATAGTAATAGCAGTAAGAATATAAAATAAAGAAAGAGAAAAGAAAAAAAGAAATAGTATACATGTGGTATCAAATTACATTGAAATCTAACACATCTCATCTAACCTGATATATATCCCTCCCCCCCACCCGACCCCCCCGACCCCCCACAACCTACCCCCCCCCCCCCGGCTTCCCAGAACCCGTACACGGTATAGATTTTTAACAAACCCAGTCTAAGATATATTGGGGGAAAAAAAGGAATGAGAAATTAATAACATCTTTACATTGAACTTAGCTCCTCCTTGCTAAACTAACTTTAAACAATTTAAATCATTCCTGATCTTAAGCATAGGCTATCTGGAATTTCTTAGTGTCGTATTTATTTTGTATATAATCAATCCATTTTTTCCAGTCTCGTTTATATCTTTCATTTGAGTGGTCTTTAAGATATGCAGATATTTTAGCCATCTCGGCTAAATTTGTGACTTTTAATGTCCATTCTTGAATTGTAGGCAAGTCATCCTTCTTCCAGTATTGTGCCACCAACAATCTTGCTGCCGTTATTAAGTGCAAAATCAAGTTAATCTCTACCGTTGTACAGTCAGTAAATATACCTAACAAAAATAACTGAGGAGTAAACTTTATCCTTTTTTAAAGAATATTTTGTATAATCCACCATATTTTTATCCAAAATGCTTTAACCTTTTGACAAGTCCACCATATATGGAAATATGTAGCATCAAGAGAACCACATCTCCAACATTTGGGTTGTAAATTCGAATACATAGAAGCCAACTTTTTAGGATCTAAATGCCATCTATAGAACATCTTGTAAAAGTTTTCTCTTAGATTTTGGGCTTGTGTAAATTTCACATTTCTTACCCAGATTCTTTCCCATGTGTCCAATATTATTGGTTCTTCAATATTTTGAGCCCATTTTATCATACAATCTTTAACTAATTCTGTTTTGGAATCCATCTGTACTAATACATTATATATCCTCTTTATATGCATTAAACTTCAATCTCTTATTTGTTTAAATAGATTATCCTCAACTTGCATGAAACCAATTTTTTGATCTGTTTTCCACCTGGCCTGTAACTGCCCATACTGGAACCATGTTTGAATTACCTTTTCCTCTTTTAATACATCTAAGGGTTTTAGTTGTAGTACCCCCCTTTCTAGGGTAAGAAGCTGTCTGTAAGTAATTCTATCCTGTTTTGTGCTCTGTTCATATTTTCTATTGCGTGTCTAGGAATTGCCCACATGGGTATCTTGTCATTTAATTTTTATTGATATTTTTTCCAAACCCACAATAAAGCATTCCTTAAAATATGACTTTTAAAATTTATGTCCACTTTTTTGTTGTATAACAGGTAAACATGCCAGCCATATACCAAATCATGTCCCTCGATATTAAGTATCCTATCATTAGTTAAATCAATCCAATCACTGATTACAGATAATACTACTGCATCATAATATAATTTTAGGTTGGGTAATTTCAAACCTCCCCTCTCACACACATCCTGCATTATTTTTAAATTTACTCTCGGCTTCTTTCCTGCCCATACAAATTTATTAATACCCTTCTGCCATTCTAGCAAATTCACATTTTTTTAAGTATGGGTAACATTTGGAAAAGAAATAAAAATTTGGGTAGGATATTCATTTTCACTGCTGCTATTCTTCCCAACAAAGATAACTGCAACTTGTCCCATTTTTTCATCTCTGTCTGTAAACTATGCCAAAGTGATTCATAATTATACTTATATAATTTCCCATTTGAGGTTAAAATATTAACTCCCAGATATTTGACCTTTTTAACTATTTCACATCCTATCATTCCTCCTAGTTCTTCCTTTTGTTTAGTATTCATATTTATAGCTAGTATTTTTGTTTTCCCTAAATTTATTTTAAAGCCAGACACTTGACCATATTGGTTAATCGTATTCATTAAGATCATACTAGATTCCTGCGGTTGATACAATATTATAACCAAGTCATCTGCAAAAGCACGCACTCTGTATTCTTGCTGCCTAATCTTAATTCCCTTTAGACCGTCCAAGCTCCGTATTTTGTTCAGCAATACTTCCAAAGTTATAATAAACAATAGTGTAGACAAGGGACAACCCTGTCTTGTACCTTTTCCAATTTGAAAAGTGTCTGTTAAACTTCCATTGACTATAATTTGAGCCATTTGCTGTTGATATATTGCTTTGATTGATTGTAAAAAACTTTCTCCTATTTGCATTTTTTGCAATGTTTTCAACAGGAATTACCAGTTAACTCGATCAAAGGCTTTCTCAGCATCCAAAAATATGAACGCAGCAGGAATTTGATTGTTCTTTCCCAAGTATTCTAGTGCATTAATAATTAGTCTTACGTTACTTTTCATTTGTCTCCCTTGAATAAAGCCTGTTTGATCACTGTGTATCAATAGTTGAATAACCAACATTAACCTATTTGCTAGTATTTTGGTAAAGATTTTATAATCTACATTAGGTAGTGACATAGGTCTATAGTTTTTTGGTTGAGTAATATCTTGGTCTTCTTTGGGTATCAGGGATATAAAAGCTGTCTTCCAAGATGGGGGCACCTTACTTTCTATTTGAATCTTATTAAATAGTTCCTTAAGAGGTTCTACCATTTCTAACTGTAGATTTTTATAGTAAGCCGCTGTCAAGCCATCTGTGCCTGGTGCCTTCCCTGCCTTTAACTGCTTAATTACCTGTAGAATTTCCCCTGAAGCTATTGGTTGATTCAATTTTTGCCTGTGCTCTTCTTTAACTATGGGTATTTTCTCTATCTAGGTATCTCTCTATATCTAGGCCATTAATTTTATCACCCTTATAAGCTCTGTAAAAAATTCCCAGAAGGCCTTTTGATTCTCATCCTGTTGGAACACTTCCTTCCCTCTATAGAGCAGTTTAGTTATGTTTCGAGAGTTTTGTTTTTTCCTAATCTGATATGCTAACCATCTGCCAGGTTTATTTGCATTGCAAAAGATATTGTGTTTTGCATATGACAAACTAGTAGCTACCTGATCTGAGATCAACATGTTAAATTGTTAATATAATAATTGCTTCTTTAATCTTTGTATCTCCTGGGTTTAAAGTTAACTCCTGCTCTTTCTTTCTGATTTCATCTTCCAATTCTGTTCATTTTACCCCTTATTTATGTCTATGTGATCTATTTATATTTATCAAAACTCCTCTCATATACGCTTTACTTGCATCCTATACAATTTCCATAGGTGTACCCTTATTCATATTAAAAACAAAATATTCTGTTAACAATTTTTTACAATCATTAATATACTTTTCATATCTGAATAAGTTTTCATTCAATCTCCAAGACCTTCTTGCTTGTGCCACCCCTCCCAACTCCATCCAAACTGGGTTATGATCTGAAAAAACTCTAGCCGAGATCTTTGTCTTCTTCACCCTGGAAAGCAAATCATTAGTAATTAATATAAAACCAATCCTAGAAAAAGATTGATGCCTAACAGAGAAGAAGGTAAAGTCATATTCTTCTGCATTTCTTTCTCGCCAAATATCTCTCAATTCAAAGTCATCCATCATATCGAAAAAGGATTTAGGTAGTTTTGCTCGCATTTGAGTATTTGGACGGGAAACCTTCTTATCTTTCTTAGTATCCATAACACCATTCCAATCACCCAGTAGTATGCAGGACCTATAATCCCACTGTATTAATTTAGCATGAAGTTTTCTATAAAATCCATCTTGTTGTTGATTAGGAGCATATATTCCCAGTATCAATGTCTTTTTCCCTTCTAAAACCAGATCTAACGCGATGTATCTTCCATGGGGATCTGCTTCGATTAGTTCAGCTTTCATGTCTTTTCTTAAGTATATAACTATACCATTTTTCTTTTCCATCGCAGAAGCTATAAAATGTTGGTCTTGTATTAATCAAATATTTTTGATCAGTTGATCTAATATGAGTTTCTTGCAAGCAAATTATATCATTCTTGAACTGTTTAAGATAGTGGAATATTTTCTTTCTCATCTGTGGAGAGTTCAATCCATTGACGTTCCATGTTAGAAGCTTAATTGTCATCTTTGGTTTCCTGAAGCTTTTTTAGAGCGTTCTGGATAACCTGTTTAATAACCTTTGGCCTGGCTCCTCCCACTGCTTCTAGACTGGTTACTGTAGCTTCTTGACCGATGGCAGGTGATTGTTGGAGTTGCTGCTTTTTAGATTGTTGCTCCATTCGTCTGGTAATCATATGGTTTGGTCTTTGTTCCATAGCTCCTTGTGCTTCTAAGAGAGAGAGAGATGATCCATCTTATCTGGTAATTGTGTAGTTTGCGGTCTATCTTGTCCTTCTTGTGCTCTTTCTCTAGGTCCAGATGGTGCGGGATGTCCAGCCTTCAAAATATTATGGTAAAAATCTCGAGCTTTCCATACTGAGTTAAGACAGTATCTTTGCCTCTCAAATGTGAGTGCTAGGCCAAATGGTGCATCCCATCTAAACTGTATCTGGCGATTTCTAAGCTCTTCAACTAAAAAAGCATAGTCTTTCCTGGATCTTAGCATTTGAGGTGGTATCTCTTTCAAAACAGCCAGTTCCTGACCCCCAATTTGAAGCTTAGTTTTATAGGACTCTTGTAATATCATATTTCTAATCTATCTTGTAGTAAAATATATCACAATGTCTCGTGGAAGCTGCTTCTGCTTTGCCAGCCAAGAATTAACGTGATAAGCTTTATCAATTTGCCAATCAAAGTTACCCCCTGGTCTTCCCAATAGGCTATCAAACACTTCTGAAAGAATCTGTTTCAAGTTTTCCTGCTTGTCTTCACGCAAGCCCCTTACTCTTAATGCAAGTTCCATTTGTCTATACTGTATCATAATAATTTCTTTTTCAGCATTTTCAACTTTTTGTTGCACCACCTCTGTTTTCGATACCAAATTAATATTAGCGTCATTAAGATCATCTAGTCTATCTTCAATTCCGGAAACATGTTCTGTCAATAAACTTACAATCCCCAACATATCATCTCTGATTTTGGAAACCCGGGTCTCAAGTTTATCAGACAGCTCCTTGTGCGCCACGGATATCTCTTCTTTAAGCCCTTCTTTGAGTTCTTTGAGTTTTGCTTCCACCTTAATTGTCTGAGTATTAAAAGCCTCAGTCAGTTTATCAGTCAGCTCCTTCAGGAAGAATTCTTTCATTAGTGGGTCACCTATAGGGGGCATAGGAGGCAGAGACTGCAGCTTTGTGCCAGGTGTGGGCGATGTGCCAGAGCCTATAGGAGCTGAGGAGGGCATCTTTAAATTAAAATTTGGCTTAGAGGCCATTCCAAGTTTTATCTTCAAACAATTAATAAAACTCTGCTGGCCAGTTATGCAGCTGTGGAGCGAGGTGATAAATCACTCCTTTCCCTTGAAGTTTTAAAACTCCGCAGAGAATTTTTTGAAGGTAGAAGTTCAAAGCATAAACATTGTTACGAAGCAGTTCAGTGAGCTTGTCGCCATTTTAAGTGTCTCTTTAATAGCTAAGTTATCGGAAGAAGGTCTTGTAAAAATGAAGCTAAGATTTAAACAAACAATTAGGGGCTCATGCATACCAGTCCTGCTTGCCTTGGAATCAATAAATCAAGTTTTGTTCTGAGGAAGAGAGAGCTTGCTTCGTGCTGCAAATTGCAGAATTCCCGGCACGGAGACAGTTCTGCCCTCAGCTGGCCCCCCTCCCCTCGCAGACACAAACTGTGAGGATCAGATGGCACTTTGCTCAACAGAAACAGCTCACCTTATCTCCCTGCCTGAAGAATAAGGTAAACAAACTGCCAGACGTCTGATAGATGATCATCCGACAGATAACACGACCAGGAATTCGGGAGCAGCTATAATGAGCTGCTTCCATCAGCAGACCCCTCCCCGGAAGTCCAGTACTGCAGGTTACTTCTGTAGAAAGAAAGCTTAGAGCAGTTCAGCAGTTCGAGTCTTACTGGCTCAAGATTGATTCAGTCTTCTAGCCTTCTGAGGTCGGTAAAATGAGGATCTAGAATGTTGGGTTGCATCTATTTCTTGATATCTCTATACTTTTTGCAGTTTCTTTTTCCCCCCAGCCATATAAAACAAAGGCACCCTAAAAAGGCATTGGCTTGTCTATGGAATTCTAAGTTATGTAAAAAATACCAAATTGTTATTTGAAAATATCTAGAAGATAAATGCAAACAAATTGAAAGTCCAATGAGGGCAGAACATAACTGGTCCCCATGGAATTTCAACAGTCAGTTTTGTGTTTTTATTTCAGAAAAAGGCTACAATAACAATCAACAGAATTATACCAGAATAGGCTGTGGTTGACCTGTTGGCTAGCTAACAAAAACCATAACTGGAAGCAATCTAACAGACAATACTAGATTTAAGTGATTTGCTGTAGATACCATTAAATGCTATCCATATGCACAATCACCCACAATAGAAAAACTGTTGAATAACTCTGACTTTGATTCTAATCATTTATGTGCAATGAAAAGGAGGATGATGATGACATGATAGCAGTGTTCCAATATTTGAAGAGATGTCACAAAGAAGAGGGTGTTAAACTATTCTCCAAAGCACCTGAAGGCAGGACAAGACGCAATGGATGGAGGCTAATCAAGGAGAAAAGCAACCTAGAACTAAACAGAATTTTCCCAACAGTTAGAACAATTAATTAGTGGAATGGCTTGCTTCCAGAAGTTGTGAATGTTCCCACACTGGAAGTTTTTAAGAAAAGATTGGACAACTATAGGGTCTCCTGCTTGAGCAGGGGGTTGTACTAGAAGACCTCTAAGGTACCTTCCAACTCTGTTATTTTCCCATTGTATTATCTTTGAGGGGAAAAAATCAGTTACAGGACCAATGATTGATGATATCATTAACTATGCTTCCCTTTTCTGCTCATGCTCTTATGGTCTTCCCCATTTAAAACCCTAAAGGACATTCCTACTGTTTCCTGGCTATTACTTCTCAGGAGAAAATATTTCCTGACTCCTGAATCATTAGGCAGTAATCTCCATAACAAAAAGTATGACTAGAAATACTGCCAAGTTTGACCACTGTTCAATACTATACAAAAAATGATGCCACTTTTGTAGTAAAAACTGCTCTAAAGTTTTGCTTTCTACAAAAGTCTTCCTTCTTTCCTCCCCCCCTCCCCCCCTCTCTTTCTTCAGCATCTAATCCATTTTCACCAAAGATGAGCTCCTCTAATTCAAACTTTTCCTTCTTCTACATTTTTAGTACTGGATTTTATTTTATTATATTTCCTACCTTACTGGATCAGATTTTATTTCCCTTCTTCTATAACAAACAATGTCAACAGCTTCCTTTCACGTTAAGCAATTTCCTTGGGGAGTTTGGTGAATTTCCTTTGAACTCATACTAAGAATATTCAATATGTAGTTTTTCTCCCAAGTAGAAAGAAATTAAAGTGATTGTTAGCAGTAAAGATACAGCTATGCTACAATTCTATGCTAGCAAGACTGCTCAGTCTGATGTAGCAGGACCATTAAGTAGATAGTTGGAGAGGACGAGGAAGAGGAAGAAGAGTTAGGAATTAGTAAGACTACAAGTGAAACCTTCCTTTTAATGTTATATTTTTGTATGAAATCTCCAATTTGTTTCCACATTCACAGTGTCATCAAGGACTGTATCTCATCTCAATCACCCTGTTGTGCTATGTTTTTTATTTTAGGGAAGTTCATTACTCAAGATTATTATTAGAGGACAAGTTTCAGTTCAGCTGGATATGTGTACCAGGAATATGTCATTAGATCTGACCATAATATTTTCATGTGCCTGGCTATAGGACCAATGTATTATTGTTAAGTGTATTAACCAGGAAGGCTTTTTAAAAAGATTATCCACTATAATTTACCTTTGGGAAATGAAACCTAATTTCCTTTCCGTGAAAGTATTAAGTTTTTTTTCTCTTAAGTGTGAGAGCTGGAACTGCTAATATTAGAAGTAAAGGACCCGAGACTAGACAGGATTGGTACCAAGAACATGTAAACCAAGAAGGGCAGAATGAAGAAGCTGTCATATCAAGAGAGTTGGGTGCTAGATTCTGAATTAGCTGGTCTCCATTATTATGGCTTTTTGTATCTGCAAAAAAATGCTCAATTTATCAGTCCAATATATAGTGCTTGTACTTTCACCAGTAGCTCCTGAGTGGCATTTAAGTTTCTAGAGATAGATTTATTGGGATTTGGAAAATAAATTGAGAGCTCTATTCTCCAAATGCTCTGAGTGAAATTCTTATGCTGCTGAAATCTAACAGGCATGAGAAATTTACTTGGTTAGAATCAGAAAAATATATGTGCCATATTTCACTGATCATCTCTTTCATTGGTGCTCTATTGGAGTCTGTATCTAGAACAATGGAAGAGGGAAGGGGAAAGTGATGTTGTATACTTATCAACACATGCTTTGCAAACTTATTTGATGCAAAATGATGCAAGTATGTAGTTTGCGTCAGTTGCACAATGATGTGAAAAATGAAATGTCATTTTGAAGTCCACGTGGCTTCTATAGTATACCATATTTGACATCAGGGATTTGATACATGCATTTCAGTGCCAGATACATTCAGGTGGACCTTTTCTTGTTCAAGCTTGCCCACATCATCACCCACATCCCTGCCCACAAGGAGGCAGTTTGTGCATGCAAAACAGGCTGTAGTTTCTTCTTGCTCCTCTTACTGGTAAGTGCTCATTCACTTGGAGAAAAGCAGAAGAACGAATAAGATAGAAGATGGGATAAGCATCCAGGATACCGGGATGCTCTGGGGTTGCAGTAGCCCCCCTTATGTTGCTCAGGAGATTCCCACCCTTAAACAGCTTCTTCACTGATTCTAGAAGAAGTTTGGGCTACCTACACTTTTTGAAATGAACTGTTCATAAGGATTAAATGTTAGGGCTATAGTTGTCCTTCACATGGCAACTTTGACAAAAAAAACCTATGGCACCGTTCTCCAAAGTAAAGCTACCACAATATGTCTGGAAAGATAAGCATGAGAACTCCAGTATCAGGGTCCACTAGGCTGATGCCTTCTGGCAGAAAAATCGCAAGCATAGACCTGTTGGAGCTTTCAAAGCAGATCACAGTCAGAAGGTCATGAAGGCAACCAAGCATACAGCCAAGAGGCTGGATTAAGTTACACAGATGGACCTGAATATAAAAAGATGTGTTCTGTGGAGTGGAAACACATAGGTATACCTCAAATTGTTCATAGTTCTTGTCATTCCCAGCATAAGGCTATGCATGACATACAGAGGGCAAAAAACTTTAGTTTGCTTCTTTAGAAATGTCAGCCGTAATTTTTTTCAGGGAAGCTTCTTTATTTTGTATAGATGTATTTTCCACACATTTGTAGACCAAACAGATTTTAAAACATCAATTATTAAGGAGACCACAGCTGGACTATCTCCCACAATAAAGTAAAATGCCAGTTTAGTAATATTGATTTTATCCAGATGGTCCTCTTGTTATGATACTTATTAAAATGACTAATAGTCACTAAATCATTATTTAATGATAGTTTTAAGTTAGTGATATTTCACCAGTATATTGCAGCTACTACTAATGGTCAGAAACTTCTTTTTCAGGGTTTGCATTTGTTGATGCAAATTGCAACACTGTCTACATATATCAGAGAGAGAGAGAGAGAGAGAGAGAGAGAGAGAGAGAGAGAGAGAGAGAGAGAGAGAGAGAGAGAGAGAGAGAGAGAGAGAGAGAGAGAGAGAGAGGGAGAGATTTTCATTTATGGGATAAAGTAATCTTAATTACATTAAATGGGACATTTTAGTTAATGTTATTTGAGACAATTAGAAGCCAGGAGTGAACAAAGCCTAAAGAGGACCTTGTGATAGGATCTATAGCAATGGTAGAATTCTGAATGGACACAGCCCATCCCCTTTTTGTAGATAACTTTAGGTGACTTTTTTTGTTAAAATAATGAGTAGAAGGATTTCTAAAATAACTTTCCAGTTCAATAATGATGACCGAATCATAATAGCTGGGAGTGCTTCCTCCTCCTTATATTGGTCCTGAATTGTAGGAAGAGTAGCAAGGATCTATTTTCATATTTGTTTTGTGTTGTTTATAGCAACTGGTGTGTCTCTCCACCTCAGCAACTTTAACATGTGTGAACTTCCTCTCCCAAAATTCCCTAGCCAGCACTTGGGAACTCAGGGAGTTGAAAGCCACACACCTCAAAGCTGCTGAGGTCGAGAAACACTAGCTTACACCACACTATTCAGAAATAGTGTTTAGCAAAGCACTGCTATCAGATCAGAATGTGCTAATTTGAGAATTGACTGCTAATGAAACACTGAAACAGTTCTTCCTTATGTCCCAAACCCTAGGACTCGCTCCCCTTCCAGTCCATTACTCTGCTTCATAACAGCTGTGAGATATGTCTATATGCTGACAATCTGGGAACAAAAGCAATTTTCTTCTATGATATATATTGGTTTCAGATTAAGTGGGGCAAAAGCATATGTAGCTTGCATAGGCAGAAGGATCAATCTTCATTTTTATTCACTGGACATTTGACCAGAATATGAACAACCACTCTTGCTAACATGGGAGGTCTGAGTAGATGGATTTTCCATCTATTGTTGTGCTTATCACTCTAATTATAGTGTTTGATCTCTTTTCCCTGAAGCAGGCCAAACTTCAGTTTAAAAGGCATTGCTTGAAGAGTTCTTATCAAATTTGTCAGCCTCCATTGGTATGCACAGTAAAAAGAAAGTAAGCAGTTTTGTGCTGCTGAAATGTTGGATGTTCAGAGGTTCATCGATTATAAATGTTGCAAGTGTAAGTATTAAAAATTTAAAAACTGATGGTAGGCAAATGATTAGGAGCTAGTTTTCAAATATTAAATATTGCACATACTTTACAGAACAAGATACTCAATTTCAAGTTTTGGAGTGATATGTTTTTTTATTTTTTTCAAGATTTCTTTTGATCAATTTCCATAACACTGTCAAATCATTTACTAAGACTGTATTATTATTCTTTTTTTCATGCTTCCTATTACCTCTCCTTTTCTACTTATGACTATAACTTTGTTGCTAGTATCCTTACAATTTATATTGTTTTATTTAGTTCCCTAGTATGATTTTTGTTGATTGCTTATTTAGTATCCTATTACTATCACTAAGTATTGTATATTATGATTCATGATGAATGTATTTATGATGACTATGATCATGATTTATCACTTATATCTTTTATGTACACTGAGAGCTTATTACTGAAGACAAATTTCTTGTGTGTCTAATCACACTTGGCCAATAAAGAATTCTATTCTATTCTATTCTATTCTATTTTTAAGAGAAAGCAAAGACCGTAATATTCATGTTAGGCAAATACAATAAAAAGTTATGTTGCACATTGGAAATCAAGATTATGTGTAAGTTCTGTTTCTTGGGCATTTCCCCCCATATAAATACTAATTTGTAGAAAAATAATTGATTTTGATCTTTTTTCTTGTAAAAGAAAAAAAAGTAGAATCTTATCTGTTGGGCATAATGTTTCTTATTTTTTTGAGAAATTTTTTTATTGTTTTAGTTAAACATAAAAAAAATAAGAAAAATATCATCTGTCGTTACATCTTGTTGAAAGTGTATCGATTGGTTACAAATATATTCTGTGCATTTCTTCCACAGTCCTTACATATACTTCATTCAAATCATGTTGTACATTTTAAATCAAGAAAGAAAAGTTATATATTTTACTATCCCTGTACCATAATTCTCATTTGGTTACCATTGTTTAAACATGTTTTTATCTAGAATCATTTATATTAGAAGACACAACCACCTATTGGCGTTCATTTGCAATTTCAATAGATCTCCAATACCATTGCACCTTTATGACATGTTCTAAAATTAATTCGGTTAAGTAGGATATCTGAGCATCCCCCCCCCCCCAGTAACACACCTGTATGTATCATTAAATATTGTCCATTAACATTTCATTGTTATTATTGTAGTTAACTAAAGGTTATTTACTGATTATCTCATCTCTCCTCTCCAGGCCCACACAATATTATAACTTTATAACCATCTTTAAGGGCATAGTGTTTCTGAGGTTACCTTAATGGCAAGTTAGTTAAATAGCACCAAAAAATTATTGCCACTATTGCAAAAAATTATTGCCTCAGCTGAACTAGGTCTCATTGGATTGGATTTAATTTCCCTGAAAGTCAAAGAAGACTTGCAGGTGCTAGTTAAATCTGACACATTTATGGGAAGTTAAAAAATAAACAATGGTAATTCTCATCAACTGATTTTTTTTTAAAAAAATAGAGTTTGATTAGTTGACACAAAATGTCCTTATACCAATACTTGACTATTTTTGCCATCCAAATATGCTTAGAACAAATTAATAGCTGTAGTATGGAATATGACATAATGACTAAACTACATTAATTAAAGAAGACATGGTGAGGCTAATTTTAGAAAGAGAATCTTATTAGTCCACTCGTTCTGCCATAAAACAGCCTTTAAATAGGTAACATTCCACAGGCTTAATTGCATCTTAATTTCGCCATTGACACTTTATCCCTACCCAGTGCTGTTTGCTTGTTTCGATGTTTATATTAATAGAAATATAACATATTAAGTCAAACGAGGCTTTGACATGAGCATTAAAATGAGCATTAAGAACAATGTTTATTGTTTTGTGCTCCTTTCTAACTCCATGCATCTGGATGTGCAAATATTGTTTCCAACTGCTTTCTTATATATTTTAAAATAATAGATTCTCAAAAGGACATTCAGATTAAGTTAATATAGTTAGCCATTCTTAGTAAAGTAAAACTATGATACAGGAATGTCAAAAGGGCATTATGATGTTACTCTGTCCCTTCTTACTTTTATTTATTGAGAAAGGCATCTGAAAAGTTCAGATGTCACAAAAATACAGTGGAAAGATTTTCAAGTTAATTACATTATTTTTACATACATTTTAAAATAATCACCCAACTTCCAGCAACTTGAAGCATTTTATACCATTAAAAGCGAGAATAGTAAGTTATCCAATTTGAGTTACTTAGCTTCAATATTTATGTTACTCCATGAAAACATTGTCTGTGTAGTACACATATGTACAAATAATACTATTCCCATTTGGGGTATGCAAAACACAGAAAAAAGAGTGATTTAAAACATGCAGTAAGATAATAAGAGGAAAAAGAAGCCATCTGCTAGATGATGGATTTTGAGCAATCATTCTAGATTGGTCAGGCATACTTTCATAAAAATATGATTTGGTTTAGAACACTATAAGTGAAGAAATTATTTTCAATGGTCCAGTGCAAAGGTGGTATTCAGTAAGTTCTGACCAGTTCTGGAGAACTGGTAGTGGAAATTTTGAGTAGTTTGGAGAACCGGTAAATATCACCTCTGACTGGCCCCACTGCCATCTATTAACAGCCTCCAGAGTCCCAGCTGATTGGGAGGGAATGGGGATTTTGCAGTAACCATCCCCTGGAGTGGGGTAGGAATGGAGATTTTACAGTACCCTTCCTCTGCCATGCCCACCAAGCCATGCCCGCCAAGTCATGCCACACCCACCACAACCAGTAGTAAAAAATTTTAAATCCCCCACACTGGTCCAGTGTATAAATAAAATGAAATTACATTTCCTTATTAAGGGAAACCTTCAATATGCCGATGACATTTTTTAAAATAGCAATACTTTTGAGTTCTTTAGACTCTTCATTAGAAAAAGATAATTTTCCACAAATGAAAGAACATGTTACATAATCCTAGCCAGTTGTTAGGGAGCTTGAAAAAACTGTACTTACCTTAATGTTGGACCACCTTGATAAATACCAGATCTAGCTCAGGGATGTCAAACTGGCAGCCTGCGGGCTGGATACATCAAAAACAGGCCATGCCCACCCCAGCTCTGTGAAGGCAGTGGCAGATTAAGGCTCACTGGTGCCCTAAGCACAGACAAATCTTGGTGGCCCTCTTTTGTACATACTGTACAAATCTTCATTGCTTTTTTTTTTCTTTCTCAACTTTATGGTGCCCCCTTTGGGCCTGGTGCCTAGGCACATGCTTAGTCTGCTTAATGGTTAATACACCACTGTGTGAAGGGGAAAACATCGCAAAACATCACATGATGGCAACGTGACATGGGGTGAGTTTGACATCTGTGATCTAGCCCATGTGTTCTGAAAGCATTATCTTCTTAGTATATTGAATTATCTACTCTAAAATAGGGATTTTGCTATTTTAGATGTTTTATACAAAATACACAGAATGGTTCTGAAAATTATAGCGCCATTATTATTTTTTTCCCTCTTGCTTTCAAGAATTTCAATTTACTCTGCATTTTGTTTTGACAATATTAGAATGTACCTTTTGCTAACTGTGACGTATATCCACAGTCTACCTCCAAATAATTACTTGTTTATATTGCAGTCTCCCTGTTTTATTTCCTGTTCTCTTAACTTATTGTATATCCTTTGTTTAGCAATTGTAATTTAATGATTAATATCCCTTGGGCTTAATTATCATAAACTGATTTGGAAATCCAACTTTTTTCAAAACTTGGAGCTAAATATAACTAAGACAAGACTCCAATGAATATGGTTGTATTTTATTTTTTCCGTAAACATGCTCAAAATGATACCTCACTAAAATAATACTGTTTTTGTAAAAATGGGAAACTAAAAGCATTACAGAAGATAAGGTATGGTTATAATGTGAAATATATGTTGATATATCTAATTCCATTTTCCACTCCAAAGAAGGAGAAAAATATATGCCTAACTGTACAGTTCAACCTTGTGTCTTTGACGTATGTTAATCAGAACAATTTCCATTTCCAGTCATTGCCCAAAATTTGCTGGTGTTTCTCAAACGATGAACATTTAAAGATCTGCCCCCTTAATTCTTTAACTGTGGGTCTTTTTCTCTCTTCCATTTCATGCCTTTTATGTGCTATGGTTGTAATATGTTTTGCCTGTTATTTTATCCCTGTATTATTACAGGAAAGATTTTAAAAAGGAGAGACTTCTCTGTCTGCCCATGCTTTAGGCCATGAAAAAAATTCCATCACAACCACAGCTGTTTTAAGGTAACCCTTAAAGCTATGGAAAGGTAACCAGTCTGTCTTGCTGAATCTGGGTCAGAGATAATATAGAAATAAAACTTGAGAAAGTCTTATAACAAAACTTGGTCCTTCATAAATTACAACAGGCTAGTTTCATATCTTGCAAGGTTATTAAAAGCATTGAATTTTATAATAGTTGGGATATTTTTCCTCAGGTTGTTGCGACAGGGAAGATCCCTATATTTCTGCTATTGGTCTTCAAAGCAATGATTTGAGTAACTGCAGCTTCTATTGTAGAGTATGTAGCCCTACTGGGGTATTTTCATCTAGCAGTCTGGAGGCCAACTAACGAATAACTTATAGGGATCTTCTCTAAGGTTTTAAGCTGTTTGCCTCCTAGGTAAAAACTGTTTGGAGCTGAAATCTGCTGAAGAAATTGCTATCCAAACAGATTCCTTTGTTTCTTTACCCCACCTACATGTGCCAGGAAAAGAAGCACTAATTACTCATTTTTATTTCTGTGGCTATATCCTTGAAGATGCATAGTTTCTATTAATAAATTGTCTGAATGATGTCACCTCTATTTAATCTCCCTTGTGTCTGATACACCAACATATCAACTGTTGAATGGGGAGTGAAAAGAAATAAAGGTAACACCAATGTCATATGAGCTAGAGAGGAAAACAGGAAGCAAGAAAAACAGGAAGGAAGGAAGGAAGGAAGGAGAATCCATTTTACAGACTTTTTAAAAAAAATGTTCAAACTTTTACTGATTAATCAGTCTATTTTTTAAAAAGTTTATATCAGACTTTATTGGAAGGTCCCTTCAGAAGAGGATAAGCAGGCCAGAATGGAAGACCATGGGGAAGCAACCAGTGATTGCAGGGGACTTCTACTACATCATACAGTAGCTATTTGGAATCATTTATCTGCCAGCAGAAATTAAAAAAAACTCTACTACTTTTGATGTGGAACAAGAAAAGATGGGTAACAATTGTCTTTCCAGTAGTCCAGGATGGGTTGAAGACAGTGGTGGGATATGACTGGTATGCCCAGGTACGGGGATACCGGTACCTGCTGAGAACACCAGGTACTGTTCTGGTACGGTGCTATGGAGGGCTCACCTGCCCATCTTCCTTACCAGTATTTGAGCCGATCGGGGCTTCTGCACATGTGCACGGAGCGTACAGCTCTGCGCAATGCTCCATCGAGCAGATGGAGTGTCATGGGTGGTAAGTACGCATGTGCATGCTGCGCATGTGCATGTGGTGGACACCTGGCCCTGATGCACCGTACCGGTTGCAAAGGGATCTGGAACCCACCACTGGTTGAGGATAATGTCAAGCTGTCCTCAAAAAATGATAATGCTCTGTCCTTGTGACTGGGCAAACAAGCCACAATAGCATGAAGAGTTGAAGCTTCTGTCACACTTAGATTAGTTGCTATATCCCACAACGATCTTTATTTAAACATCACTTCACTAATAATTGATACTAATCAGAGTCACCTTCCCTGGGTCATGAACTGCTGAATCCAAGATAATGTAGTGACATTTTCTAATCATCTTTCTAATTTCATTGTTTGGTTACATAAAAATTGAGATGGAAGAACCCTCCACATATAAAATAAGTTAGTTCAACTTTGGGATTAGTAAATTGTGATGTGGCTTAAAATGTTTACAAAAAATCCCCTATGGTCATATTTGTCAAAGCACTTTTTAAGAGTACTTAAATGCATTAGGAGGAAAAAAAATAGCCTTTAAAAAACATACAAACCCAGTTTTCCTAGCTCTATCAGCATTTTAACCAAAATGTCATTAAAGTATGTAGGCACATATTTCTGTCAGGAAAGGTGAATTGATGTTAGCTATTTCTCAAATATAATGTAGTTCTTTTCATGCTGAACATGGCACCAAAAATGAAGTTACTATGTTTGAACTGACATTCCCACCTCATATCAGCTTATTCAGTCTGGATCACTTAATCCCCATTCCCCCCTCAAAATATCAACAGGACATGCCACCCCAGCACAGTGTTGAATTCTGGTGCATTTGCAGGGCAACTTGTCCAGGAAGTCTGTCATAAGGACAACAAAGGACTGTTAGATGATGCAGGGAAAGCGACCTTTACGTACATAGATGTCTCAGCAACAAGAGTTTGTGTAGTAATGGCCTTCAAAGGTTATATAGTCTTACCAGTAGATAAAGATACAGTTAGGTTATGCAAGAAAAAAATGTGTTTATTGTACAATCGATGGGCTGCTATGAATCCCCACAAGCTACAATGGTCACAAAGTTGCATGATGGGTGGTTGCAGCTCAGTGTTCCAGGAAATCAACCATATTTATAGCCTTTGCCACTTTGTTTTATCAGTCTTGTAAAAATAAGTACAGTAGCAAGGCTATTCTGTGCCCCAAAATGGAACTTTAATTCCACCCATGGATGAATGATTGCAGAAGCTGATGGAGTTGGCTGAAATGGGAAAATTGACTATTTTGATTAAAGAAAAGAATGGAAATGCTTTTGTTTCCACATGGGGACTGCTTCTGAACTTTGTGCTTAAAGCGGAAAAGAATGAAACTTTGATTTTGGGTTTTACCACTAAGACTGATAGTTCCTTATAGAAACGGCTAGTTTATATTATTATGAAAAAACAAAAAATTTTTTTTGTTATTCAACAAAAAATTGGATAAGAATTTTAAAAGTCATATTTTAAGAAATGCTTTATTGCGGGTTTGGAAGAAATACCAATATAAATTAAATGACAAGATACCCATGTGGGCAATTCCTAGACACGCATTTGAAAATATGAATACAGCACAAAAACAGGACAGAATTACTTACAGACAGCTTCTTACCTCGGAAAGGGGGGTATTACAATTAAAATCTTTAGAGGTATTAAAAGAGGAGAAGGTAGTTCAAACATGGTTCCAGTATGGGCAATTACAGGCTAGGTGGAAAATAGATCAAAAAATTGGTTTTATCCAAGTTGAGGATAATCTGTTTAAACAAATAAGAGATCAAAGCTTAATGCATATAAAGAGGATATATAATGTATTAATACAGATGGATTCGGAAACAGAATTAGTTAAAGATTGTATGATAAAATGGGCTCAAAATATTGAGGAACCAATAATGTTGGATACATGGGAAAGAATCTGGGTAAGAAATGTGAAATTTACACAAGCTCAAAATCTGAGAGAAAATTTTTACAAGATGTTCTATAGATGGCATTTAGATCCTAAAAAGTTGGCTTCTATGTATCCGAATGTACAGCCTAAATGTTGGAGGTGTGGTTCTCTCGATGCTACATATTATCATATATGGTGGACCTGCCAAAAGGTTAAGGCATTTTGGATAAAAATATGGTGGGTCATGCAAAATGTTTTTAAAAGAAGGATAAAGTTTATTCCTCAGTTATTTTTACTAGGTATATGTACTGACTTTACAGTGGTAGAGACCAATTTGATTCTGCACCTGATAACTGCAGCAAGACTGTTGGTGGCGCAATATTGGAAGAAGGAAGACTTGCCTACAATCCAAGAATGGACATTGAAAGTAACAAACTTAGCCGAGATGGCGAAAATATCGGCATATCTCAAAGATCATTCAAATGAGAGATATAAACGAGACTGGAAAAAATGGATTGACTATATACAAAATAAATACGGGACTAAGAAATTCCAGTTAGCCTATGCTTAAGATCAGAAATGATTTAAACTGTTAAAAGTCAGTTCAGTAAGAAGAAGCTAAGGTCAATCTAGAATGTCATTAATTTCTTATAAGATCTATAGATATCTCCCCTTTCTGGCAGAAAGGGGCAGGGAGAAGGTCAGTCGTTAGGATCTCTTTGTAATTCATAGCTTTTCTTTTTGCTGTGAATGGAGAAGAGGTTCAACATTAGCTGAGCCTTTACTCCGGCCAGTTTTCCGCGCTGCCTTTTTTGCAGCCTAGGCAGATTGCCTCCCCCCCCAGGACAAAGCTAAGCTATTTAAAAGTCAATCCGGGCGGGGACCATTCCCGAGGAATTTCTTCCATTACTATTTAAAATACCAGCTTCAATTTCGCAAAAGGCTCCCTTTCTTTTTTAGCTGCGTCACAAGATGGCGATCTCGTAGCTTTTGTGTTTGATGTGACGTACTTAGTTAGCCCTACCCTCCTGAAGGCTTCTCCGTACTAATTGCTAAAAGATTAACTGAGGGGAGCAGAGACTTTGATTTTTGGCTCGCTTGATTGCTTGTCTTTTATTTTTATTCTGGAATGGCTCCCAAATCTAAACAGAAGCGCTTCCTTAATAACATATCTCCAAAAACTGCTATGAAGTCGCTACCCTTGTCTCCTACACCCTCCACGGGAGATTTGCTAACACAAGAATTTCTTCTCAAAACGCTTAATGATTTCAGACAGGAGATTAATCAACTGATATCGGATTTATGTGATCAATTTGATGCTAAAATTGCTCAGGCAAAGCAGGATATGATCGGAGTAATGACAGTCATGACAGATTATATTGCTGAAACGGAGGACAAATTGGAACTTTTGGAAGAAACTAACCTTAATCTGATATCAAAAATTCAAACGTTGCAACAGGAAATTGAAACTGCTCAAAAAGAACTTGTCATGATAAATTATGATAAGACTGCCTTTGCTATAAGAGTTAGAGGACTGCGTGAAAACCAACAGGAGAATTTGAAACAGACCTTCTTTGAGGCTTTCAGCCGCTTGGTGGGAAGTCCGGGACTTAACTTTGATTGGCAGATTCAAAGAATTTACCGCCAGAATTCCTGGGTAGCAAAACAGCGACAGCTTCCGAGGGACATAATAATATACTTTACTACAAGGGAATCTAGAAATGAGATAATACAGAGGCTTTACGGAAAGAGGTTGAGAATTGATGGGGAGGACTTGATTGTTTTTAAAGAGATACCATTTCAAATATTAAGAACAAGGAGACAGTACGCTTTCTTAACCGAAGAACTCAGAAACTCTCAGATTCCATACAAATGGGAAGTCCCAGCTGGTATTACAGTTACATTTGGCAACCAAAAACATCGCATTAATTCTGTCTGTGAAGCCCGAAAATTTTACTACGAGACCCTGAAGGCGGGACTTCCTGATTCATCCGGACATGGAGAGAGACAAGGAGAAGGAGAAGACAAACAGCGAGACACGTGGCTACAAGGCGGAGGGTGTTGCTTTCCTCTTCCGGAAGGGCAGAAGACTAAAGAATAAAGACTAAGCGTTGTTTTTAAAGCTTTATGATTTCCGTCTGGGATAAAATGGAAAAGTGGCATATCGATGATGAGACATGGAGACTGAAAGAAGCGTTGCTGATTGTGGACATATATTGTACATAAGTTTTGTCTGAACTCTAACTCAAATTGCGCATGAACTATTTTCTTAGGCGAGGAGAGCGGAAATTGTGATCTTTTTGAGTTGTGGTTTGGGACGAACGGAGTTGGGAGGTGCGTGGGAGAGGGAGGGGTAGCGAAAGCTTAACTAGATTACCTGGGGCTAGAACGCAAGCTGATGTTTGTTTGAGTTGCTATCTCAATATAAGGTTAAGAAAGATTGGTCGGAGAATCTTCAGGAAAGTGGAGTAAACATGGGAGGAGCAATGAATGTGGATAAAATATATATGTGGATATGGATAAAGGCAGGGTGGAAGGTAAAAAATTTATATGTGGAGGTGGGTAAGGATAGAAAGGGAGGTGTTGGAAATGAAAAATGAAAGAAGTATTTGAGTTTAATGGTGTTATAGAAAGGTTTGGATATTTGGATAAAAAAGAGATAAATTAAAGGTCTGAATAGATAGACAAAGCAATGAGACTTTTAGTTGGGGAATCCTAATTGATCAACTTACCTGGTTCTAATATAGTTTGAAACCCTGCAAGTAGCAAAATAACCGAAATTTGGAATGAGCTACATTGTTTAAGATTTACAGATAATGGGAAGCTGTGTTAACGTAGTGGGTTTATTGACCCTTTTTGTTTCTTTCTTCTTTTTGTGTGTGAGTGTGTGTTTTTTTTTAAATTTCTTATTTTCTACTATTTTTCCTTTTTCTTTTTGGCTTTACTTTTATCTTATTTTTTTAATTTTAAAGTTAGCTGGCCTTATTATACTCAAATGCTTGTTAAAGAATTATGCCGGGTATGGGACCTGCGAAGCCGTAAGGGGGTTAGGGAGGGGGGATTATAGGGGGGAGGGGGGAGGGTGGAATTACAGTTTCAATCCTTAGAACAATAAGAATTCACTTGTATACTGTGGCTCGTTTTTCTTTTTTTTCTTTTTTTTCTTTTTCTACTTTTATTTTAAAAACAAACTGAATTGTATGGATACACCAAAGTGAGGAGAAGAGGGAAAGAGAAGGGAGAAGTAAAGAGGGAGTGAGAGGGAATGTAAGGAGGGTGAGATGGAGGGAGGGGGAGATGTCTGAGGGGGTAGGGAAGTAGAAGAGGGGAATGCTGGAGGGGTGAAAGGAAAGTTGGAGGGGGAGAAGAGAGGGTGTATGGGGGAATGAAGTGTTATGTTGGGTTTTTTTTTCCTTTTTTTTTTATATGCACAGTATATAAGTGATTGTATAAAATGAAAATGAAAATGAAATAAATAAAATGTATTAGAATTTCTTTATTTCTTTTTTTTCAATAGATTTTAGACTGTGTTAGTTAAAAATCCATACCGTGTACGGGTTCTGGGAAGTCGGGGGGGGGGGGAAGGAGGAGGGGGGGTGGGGGGTGGAGGGAGGGAGGGGCACACACAACAAAAAAAATGTACTTCAATGTCTTAATGATTGACAAATGATGACATATTTGTGTTTTTTTTAAAGAAAAATAAAAAAGTTCTGTTTTAAAAAAAAAAAAGTTGTGATTTGATGTTAATGCCTTAATGCATCAGATAGAGTCAGAAGTCAGTGCTTCTTCTTTTTCTTAATCCTTCCTCACTTTTCTTCCCCCCTTCCTCCCCATTATTTTCCTATTTTCTTTTGTATTTTGTATCATATTTCAGCTTAATATAAAAAAATTAATTTATTTTAACTCAATAAAAATGTTAGCAGGTAAAAATCAGTACTAATAGGTTCCTGAGTTTAATACATAATATTGGAAGTAATCTATTGGTCCTACAAGGTACCAAACCTTTATGACAGGTAGCTCTGTAGATGTAATTAGTAGCATAGTCTACGAAGCAAGTAAAAGGGGGTTTACTTTTCATATAGTTTAGAGAAACAAAATGCCAATTCATAAATGATCCATGAATGGCCAGGTTCAAATTGCTGGCTGGGGATTTCTTGGAGTTGAAGTCCACACTGCTTAACATTGCAAAGGTGGAGAAACACTGATCTGTTTAGAAGATCTAGGTTTACTTCTTTGCTGTAAGTGAAATATTCATTTCTATCCCTTAGGTGCTCAAGGTAGTACATAAAGTACTTGTTTCTAAAAGGTCATGCTAGTAAAATTTTCTAATGGGAAGCACGGGGATAAAGAGAGGATAAACAAAGCAGCATGATTTTGCTTTGTTTGCCAAGGACAAGATATTATTTGAACTTGTGCTACAGAAAAATATATATATTTATAATTTTTTCAGTAAGTAATCAATCTCCAAATTTCTTTCTTTCTTTTCTTTCTTTCTTTCTTTCTTTCTTTCTTTCTTTCTTTCTTTCTTTCTTTCCTTCTTTCTTTCCTTCCTTCTTTCTTTCTTCTATCTATCTATCTATCTATCTATCTATCTATCTATCTATCTATCTATCTATCTATCATCTATCATCTATCAGTGGTGGGTTTCAAAAAAATTTAGAACCTATTCTGAAGGTGTGGGCTGTTTTGTAGGAGTGGCTTGGTGATCATGTGATTGGGTGGGAGTAACTTGGCAGTCATGTGACTGAGTGGGAGTGGCTTGGCAGTTATATGACCGGGTGGGAGTAGCTTGGCAGTCATGTAACTGGTTGGGAGTGGCCAAGTTGATGTCACTGAATTCTTTGCCACAAAGAATGTCCTACAAAAAGAAGATATAAAAAAGGAAATTTATTATTTTGTGCACTTACTACTTAAATAAGAATAAAATAAGTACACAAAACAACAAAACAGCTACTTACAGAGGAAATATGGCTGTCCTTGCACGTCTTCAACATTACTGACCATCTTACACAAACACTTCCAAGCCCCTCTGACTCTTCCCTCTTCCTGGATTCAGTCAGATGTTTTTAATACTCACAGCCTGTGCACAGCACACACTTCCAGCCCCTCTGCCTCTTCCCTCTTCCTGGATTTACTCAGACATCTTTAAAACTCACAGCCTGTGCACACACAAGACGTTTTTAAAACTCACAGCCTGTGCAGAGCACACTCTCTTCCACTCTTTTAAAAATGTCTGAGTGAATCCAGGAAGAGGGAAGAGGCAGATGGGCTGGAAGCTTGTGTTCCTATACTATATTCCAGGCCCTCTGTCTCTTCACTCAGACATTTTTTAAAACCCACAGCCTATGCACATGCACACACTCTTCTAGCAGCCCCTCTGCCTCTTCCCCAATATCCTCCCCACCAACTCACCAGTTCTTTCTTCTTCTAGTTCTTCTTCTGAGAAGTTTTCAGCAGCATGGTAAGGATGGGCAGGGTGAGGGAAAGAGTGAACAAGGGCAGGGAGCATTCCATTATGGGTCCTCCTGACCAATGGGTATGGGAAGGCATGCTAAATTTCACCATCTGGTATGGCCGTACTGGTCTGTACCAGTTGAAACCCACCCCATATATATATATATATATATATATATATATATATATATGTATGTATGTATGTATGTATGTATGTATGTATGTATGTATGTATGTATGTATGTATGTATATATATATGTTTTTATTTGTGCTGATAAATAAATAAAGGAAGACTAGTATAGATCTATTTCATCATAGATCTATTTTGACTTTAAGTATATATATATATATATATATATATATATATATATATATATATATATATATATATATATATATATATATATATATATATATATATATATATATATATTGGATAAGAAACACTGTCTAGACAACTTTTTATTTCAAACAGAAAAATCTACTCTTTTTATATATGCTGCTCTCTGTTTAAGAATTAAAGTCATTTAGGATCAGATACAGAGGTGGTATTTAGCAGGTTCTGACCAGTTCTGGAGAGCCAGTAGCAGAAATTTTGAGTAGTTCAGAGAACCATTAAATACTACCTCTAACTGGCACTGCCCACATCTATTCTCTGCCTCCCTAATCCCATCTGATCAGGAGGGAATGGGGATTTTGCTGTAACCTTCCCCTGGAGTGGGGAAGGAATGGAGATTTTACAGTATCCTTCCCCTGCCAGGCCCACCAAGTCATGCCCACCAAGCCACACCACACCCACCAAGCCATGCCCACTTTGAATCCCACCACTCATCAGATGAGTTGGAGTTCTAGCACCCAAGTCATATTTTAACATATAAATATGTTCCTATCTGCCTTTCTTTCATTTCTTCACTAGCAACTGTAGCTGCAGCAGAAAATAAACAGGACAAAAAACATTAAGGAAATGCTGAGAGATTGCAAGGATGTGACTGTTATTTTTCTGAGCAGACTTCGTTATGTTAGATAACTAAATTGTTAAATCCTACAAAGAATATTTAAAAGTGGATATTTTGTTTTGTTGTAAAGATTTGGAGGTTCTTTAATTCCTATTATCCAGTCTTTTTAGCTACAGCCTTATTCTGGTTTCAAATATTTACATATATCATTGAACTATTGAGAAGAAATTCTATAACTAACTTGGACTAAATAATATCTCCTCTCATGAACAGATTAGGCTGTGCTGAACCTGAGGACCAGCAAAAAAAACCTAAAACAATTAATAGTAAAGATTTTACCATTCTGATTTTAAGGAATGAATCTAGGATATGAGACAGCTATCTATTTTTAAAGGTCTCATTTTATGCTAAAAATGAGAAGTTGAAAACCATAGGCTTCTATATGATCTAGATTTAACGGTCACCTTAAGGACTATATTAATTTTATGACACTATTAAATAGTTATCCATGTCTTTTCTTTTCTTTTTCTTTCTTCTAAATGTGTTTATTTTAATCACCACGATATATGAAGTTTAATTTTTCCAATAGATAGCTTCAGATCATGGTCTTCTAGCTCTAAAGCTCTTTTGTTTCTCAGCAACTTATATTCCTTCATACAAACTAAGCCTCAAGCTATAAAATTTCAAATCTGGTAAACCCAATCCTTCTCTTTCCTTTGCATCTTACTTTATAGTTAATGTGTATATTTAACAAGTCTACTTGTATTTAACATGCATTTAACACTGTCTCTTACCATACAAATTTAGATACATCATTTTGCCATTCTTTAATGTTCACATTGTACATTAGCTGTCAAAACAAGTATTGTGAAAAACAAAAACATCATTCTAGGTGAAACATTATTAATCTCACAATTTCTCCACAGTAGAGACAATTTTAATTTCTCATCTTAATATTTCTTTCTTAATTTTATGCCATGTTTTAACATAACCATCTTGAAATGAAATAGAATTCATATTCATCATAATGATGCCCAAATACTTTACATTTTCAATATTAAAATTAGCTTTTCCCCCCATCAGTTATATTTTATTTTTTATTTTCATATTTTTGTTAACATCATCTTTTGATTATTAAACTTAAAACTGGCTAGGATGCCAAAGTCTTTTAATTTCTCCATTAATGTTTCTACTTCCTCTAATAGATCTTCCAAAACTAACACCAGGTCATCTGCAAATGTCTTTACATAAGTTTCTTTTTAAAACTTACTGTAACTCCCACAATTCTTTTATTGTGTTATGTCTCTATTCAGTACCTCAAGAACTAAAAGTATCAACAGTGGCAATCATTCCTGTCTTGAACTTTTTAAAATTTTACCAGGTTAAAAAAAAAATCACATTGATTTTCATGAATAAAGGCTTGTAAAATTATTTTCAAACTTTTAGCCCAAATCATTGTAAACAATTAATAGTTGTTATTCAATAAATATATTGGCTGATCATTTTTTGTTAATATTAGGTCCTAGGCCTTTTTTCGTATTGATGCTATATTAGCTCCTTTCCAACAGACAGCATTCTTTCCAGTCTGTAAATTAATATTCACTGTTTTGTTGTAAAGGTGTAAAATACTTGAAGATTTTCATATGTAAAATTTCATATACTTTGTTTTTACAATTTTCACTAAATATCATTTTTAAGGCAAATTTTCTGAGCAGACATTTTTTACTCAAAATAGACTTCAAACAAAAATGTAATAATCCTTCCTGGGTAATACTGTTTTAAAACACATTCTACATGCATGATTTTTAAATCATATTTTATCCTCTTTGAATACTGTTTTCTGCAAATTGAGGAGAGACAAACAAACCTCGTGTATTGTTTCCATCAGAATCCATTTAGGGAGATTATGCCAATTCATTTCTCTAGAAATCCATGGCAGATTTCTTCTACACTGCTAAGAGAAATATTCTCTTTTGAAAAATGCAGATTATCTTCTAAGCAACGTCCTTTATAGATGTACATGAAATATGTGGTGAACTCCATGTCTTGAGCTGACTTAGAAGTAGATAATTTCTGCCATAATAGCATATGCTTCACTTTATTGAGACAACTTGAAAAAAAGAGTTCTTTGAGATTCATCTTGTTCATTATTCTTCAGGATAGTCTCTTACTGTCTGTTTTTGGTCCTTCACCATAACAAAAAAAAAGGTGCATCAGAGATGGTATTCAGCAGGTTCTGACTTGTTCTGGAGAACTGGTAGCTGAAATTTTGACTAGTTCGGAGAACTGGTAAATAACACCTTTGACTGGCAGTTCCCCCATCTATTCTCTGCCTCCTGAGTCCCAGCTGATCGGGAGGAAATGGGGATTTTGCAGTAACCTTCCCCTGGAGTGAGGTGAGAATGGAGATTTTACTGCCATGCCCACCAAGCCATGACATGCCTTCTAAGCCACACCCACAGAACCGATAGTAAAAACTTTTGAATCCCAACACTGAGATGCATGTATACAAGCAATAAATTTGTGCTACTGTAACCTTAGCACAAGAAACGAGCTGGAAGATAATTCCACCTATCATACTCTTCCAGATTAATAATACTGATGGGGATTTGAAGAAAGAAAATTAATTATAGGCTTGTGCTGCTTTCCATCCTACACTCCTGTCACTTTATGCTTTTGTGCCTGTTGTCACTTGTCCCTCAAGGAACGCTAGCTTCTAAGAACAAAAAATAAATGTATAAGCAAAAAGTGTAGTAGAGGGAATGCATTGGAAATAAAAATTCTGACAGGAGGTCGTGGCAAGTTGGGGAAGAATTTATTCAGTTTTGCAGAGGATATTGCATAAGCAGGCACTAGGCCCATGAAGATCATTCAGAGGCTATGTCTTCAAATGCTAATAAAGAGATATTCAGAAATTAGTTCATGTCTCCTCTTCACTCACAAGCTAAACCAGCTAAGATTGAAATAAAAATAACATGAAAAAAAGGTGACTCAAATTTGACAAGCTCAGATAATTGATAATTTAAGATTCTGTGGGAATTCTTTCCCCCAACTATGCCAATTTTCTTTTTATACGCCAACTTTTCAGCACCTGCATTGATTTTTACTATATCTGCCATAACTAGTGGGAATGCAATAATTATTTAGCAATTCATAATTTAGGATTACATGCATAGAATATATAAGATAAGTGCTCAGGTACTGCGCAGGCTTTTAAAATACATCTGCAGCATATAAATTCATAAAGTTTGAAAAACAGATGCAAAATAACCTATTTATTGAAAAGGCATGTGCTATCAATGGGTATATCACAACATTAAGCAGTGATATGCTTACTGGGTACACAATCATCTAAATTAATTAGAAATATTCTCTGAAAATACATGCTGGCTACTTTAGCTGCTAATTACAGAGTTTATAATGTTTCCCACAAAGAATCTTAGAAGTACCTTGCATTCTTCTAAAATGATTATTACAGAAAAGAGTGAAGGGAAAATGGAAAAAGATATTAGTACAGGGATGAGAATCCATAGCCTCAAATTATGTTGCTTTGACATCACCCCCCCAAAATTCAGTGGAAAAATAGTTGAATTTTGATAATGCATTCTAAGGATATTTTATGACTTTGCAGAGGGTCTAAAGATAAGACTGGAAGGAGATGGTGTGTAGATGTTTCCTTCTTTCATTTCAGGTTGCTTAGAAATAACTGACTGTACATAGGCAAGAGCCAGATTGATAGCATGCAATCTAGTTTGCATATGCAAATTACTTCATAATGTTACAGAGAAGAACGTGTAGTATTATAAATCAGAAGTGATCACGAATGACAAAGTGATGTATAAATCTAACAGATAAAGTTTTTTTAAAAAAATGTGCTGATAATACCATACCTAAGCATTAGATGTGAAAAATGATCCAGAGGCTTTCAGGTATGTGTCCTTGAGGAATTAGAATGTAGAAGACGAATTATCTTCTAGTTTTCTTTGTGTGCAAATCACATTGTACCACTCACTGCTGTAGTTAAAACTACATAATATTTCTGATCTGTGCAGCTTGATGTGGCCTCATATTAATTATTTTACAACAACTACTGACCTCAGATTTGCATGATGCTCTTACTGTGAAAATTGTACATCACTACCAAACAACATGGGTATAATATATCTAAAAATTGGGAGGGGGGGAATCAGATTCTGAAACAATATTCCCTGCTGCAGCTAAAGCTGCCATCATTTCAAATAGTGCTGTGACTGAAGATCATAGGAGTTATAATCCATTATGGCCCAAGATTGGACACAATAGTTGAAAAAAAGGGCTGCCTTGAAATCATCTAAAGTCCATACCACATAGATTTTACATTTTGCTCATTACGTTGTTGAGATAATTCATGAACTAACAAGCAAAGCAGATCACCAATTTACTCCCCAAGCTCAAAATGTTTGCCAAGAAGTTTTCCATGAGTCTTTGTCCATGCTTGAGTGTACTCAGTTATTATAATGGGAATGAATGTATTTTCTTCTCTTTCATATTGGCAATAACTTTTTTTCTCCAGGATAGATGTTTTTCCTCCCCCCCCCCCCCCGCTATATGTCATCCTGATGCACCCTGTGATTTATGTGCTCCATGTTTACTACACTGTAGTGGGGCTAAATAGTTTGCATTGTTAAACAATGACTGTTGACAAGCATAAAATCTTTAATTTGCAAAATAAAATGTCCATGAGCTATAAGAAAGACATTATGAAAATCAAAATTGAGGCACACTGAGAAGACACAATCATTCATTAAGATATATATGATATGTGATAAAATAGGTCATTAGTACCTCAGAAACAGCTAGCATCTTTTAAAAAATATTTATTATTGTTTTATATTTATATCATACATTTCCTTTCTATATTGAGCAGTGTGCTCTCTAAGTGGCCAAGGTGTTAACATATAAGCATACATACAAGCATACAAACATCATTGTTATCATGATCATATATATATATATATATATATATATATATATATATATATATATATATATATATATATATATATATATATATATATATATATATGCAGTAATATATAAACAAATATGTGATAACATCAGTCATATTATAACAGCTAGCATTCTGAAGAGAGTTTTTCAATTATTTAAAGTAAACAAATCTGAATCAATTTGCTCTCTGCAGTCAGGAAAAAAATTCTAATCCTTTTAGTGGGAGTCATGTTCCCATAAAAGGCATTATACACCAGAGATGGTATTCAGCAGGTTCTGACCAGTTCTGGAGAATCGGTAGCAGAAATTTTGAGTAGTTCGGAGAACCAGTAAATATCACCTCTGACTGGCCCTGACCACATCTATTCTCTCCCTCCCGAGTCCCAGCTGATAAGAAGGGAATGGGAATTTTGCAGTAACCTTCCCCTGCCAGCCCACCAAGCCATGACACACCCACCAAGCCACATCCACAGAATTGGTAGTAATGTTTTTAAATCCTACCACTGTTAAACACATTACTTCCCCAAAGTTTTTAATTTCATGATAGGGATCCTCTAAAATGACAAAGACCATGAGATTTTTCTCTACTAGCTTATTTTCAGCACAATTCTCCCTTTCCCTCTATCAGGTTGTCTGTACAAGTGTCCAGCAACTCTCCCCCCCGCACAACATTATTTTCTTATTTCAACTTTGTCTTCTGTAAAGGAATTCTTCTCAGTACTAAATGCAAGGTCAGAAAATTTGAGAGAGTTGAGCTTCTAGTTTGTTATGGTGATTATGATAATAAAAATGCATTATGGGCCCAGTGTGGCAAGCTTTCTAAATCTAAACCTGTCTGGGAACAACTGCTTGCAAGTAGACTTCTGCATTTTAGAAAATTTGCATAATATTTTGAATCCCGGCAACAAATGAAATTCTCTAGCAGTAAACAATGTGATAGTGTATTATGATAAAGTGAGCACAACTTATGATCATAGTCTCACCCCATCATCCAGTCTTTGTATGAGTCCTCTTTCACATAAATAATATGTGGATAATGACAGTAACATGTATTTTATCGGTCATTACACATTGACTATGTTTGCATAAAGTTCTAAGCCAAAATCCTGCTTCATTGGTGCTTATCACCATTACTCACATTATGTGTTCATGTTTACAAAGTCTGAGGTTTATTTGGCATCCTCACCTAAAAGGATTATGATAAAGATTAGTCTTTTGGATTTGGCACAATCTGGATGTTGTAATTTGTATCTTGCTCTCTTTCCTGAAGAAATCTGCCAAAAAAAGTTCTCATTGCAATTATTTATTATGTTATCCTGGAAAAGGATAAGAGCAATCCCACTTCCATGTTGTTGCCAAAAGGTCCACATGGGCATGACCATGTAGACACCAGGAGTAGAGCTGGCCTTAGTGCAGTCTTTATTTTTAAGCACTTTTATACTCAAGAGTACTGATAAAGCAGCCTAACCTTTACACATGCTTTGCTAATTCAATAAAGGAACATCTTCTGAGTCAACATTACACAAACTCTATGTGATGAAAGACCTTGCAGTTCATTGATGTTGAAATTTACCTATTGAGTTGAACAATAGGACAGAGGTAGCATTACCCAAATCTTCTAGAAGCCCAAATATCTATTCACATCACTGCTTTGATCAAGCAGTGGACAAGTGAAAATGGCAACTCTGAAAACATATATAAATATATATGTTCATTGACACACCAAGTGTCTAAGTTTACATTTATGTGAAATATCTACATTTACAGAGTTCTGCAACACACTATTTCTTTGCAAACATGGGAGTGTAAGTCAGTTCTTATTTATTTGCACATGGCAACAGTCTGAAAATATTTAGGAATAATTAGGCTGTTTAATTATCTGACAGAATGTAATTATCTGACAGAAAACAATATATGGTCTGCCTTCTCCTAAGCTTTCAAAGCAGAGAATACAATAGAATGGAGTGGAGTGGAGTGGAGTGGAGTGGAGTGGAGTGGAGTGGAGTGGAGTAGAGTAGAGTAGAGTAGAGTAGAGTAGAGTAGAGTAGAGTAGAGTAGAGTAGAGTAGAGTAGAGTAGAGTAGAGTAGAGTAGAGTAGAGTAGTGTAGAGTAGAACAGAACAGAACAGAACAGAATAGAATAGAATAGAATAGAATTCTTTATTGGCCAAGTGTGTTTGGACATACAAGGAATTTGTCTTTGGTGCATACGCTCTCAGTGTACCTAAAAAGACAAGATACGTTCATCAAGGTATCATAAGGTACAACACCAAATAATAGTCATAGCGTACAAATAAGCAATCAGGAAACAATCAATATCAATATAAATCGTAAGGATACAAGCAACAAAGTTATAGTCCTGCAGTCATAAGTGAGAGGAGATGGATGATAGGGACAATGAGAAAACTAATTGTAATAGTAACACAGCCTTAGTGAATAGTTTGACAGTGGTGAAGGAATTATTTGTTTAGCAGAGTGATGGCATTTGGGAAAAAACTGTTCTTGTGTTGTCTTGGTGTGCAGTGCTCTATAGTGTCATTTTGAGGGTAGGAGTTGAAATAATTTATGTCCAGGATGCAAGGGGTCTGTAAATATTTTCACGGCCCTCTTTTTGACTCATGCAGTGAGATGCAATGTGATATTATGTCATGCCCCCCCTCCCCCCCACACACAAACTAGGTGGGGAAAAGTGCTAAATTGCCTGTTCTTGGGCTATTATGATTTTGCTGGTCATTGGTCATCATCTGGAGCAGGGGTGTCAAACTGGCAGCCTGCGGGTCAGATGTCTCATGTGCAGGCCACACCCACCCCAGTTACGCAATGGCAAAAACCATCTTGATATATCACCAGGAATCATGTGAAACGATCAAGTTTGACACCCTTGATCTAGAGCTATGCAGACCCTCAAGATCAAGGATGCCATCAAAAATCATTATGCAAAGAAAGAAACTTGCTCATGTCTAAGAATGAAGTTGTCACTTTGCTTACTTTTGCAATGCCTCAAAAGCCTCCTCACACAAACTTTGGCATTTGCAATAGCTAGAAGGGGATTTGGTTTACCTTCTGATTTTATAAGCTCTGGAGGAACAATAAGGCAATGTGGAATCAAGTGACATCAACAAACATCAACAACATCAGTTGTAAAAGTCTACTGCAATCTTCAGTCTATATTTTTAAAGATGTTTTCTTGAAAGATTGTTCTATTTGAGTCACTAGAGTTTATGTCTGTATATATGACTGGGAGTTGATATCCACTCATCTGAAAAGTTGCCACATTTGAAAAACACTGTTATAAAATCAAATCATTAAAAAAACCATCCCTAATTTGATTTCTTTTTGTTTTACAGCTCCCGTGTTTCCTTTACTGTAATTAATTGACCTAATGACGGAGTTTAAAATTTTGTAACTGTGGTGCACTGGGACTTGGAATAAAGTCTACATCTGGAAAAATGGTTTCATCATTTTATTATATGTGGCTGTTCAAAGCAAATCTGTTTTGTTTGTTTGAAATTTGTTCAGTAATAAAATCATATTTCAAATCCAAATCAATCTGCAACCCTAAACTCTTTTGGCTCAACAGAGACCATCTGTAGAAGAGCAAAATCGGTTCCTTCAAATGGTGCTGCATGAATTATGTTGTGAAGATTGCTTCACTAGAACCGGATTCATTGAATCAGCAGAATCCACCTAAGACTTTCTCATCAACAACAAATACAATCTTCAATTAATTGGAGGTGGGTGTATGGAGCAAAGAAGCTATGCTGACAGCTTTGACAAGCACCAGATGGGGGAAGTGGACCAGGTCCAGGTACCCTTTCACCCCTCCTATTCCAACAAGTGATCAGAGCTGTCAAGGTTGACAGCATCAATTGTGTAGTAATCTCTCAGCACTTCATACTTGACGACTCACAGCTGAATGTGCCAAGTGTTTCCATAAAAAAAAACAAGTGGAAGAAATACATATTTTACCTGAGTTAATATGAAATTTCTATCTATGAGATTGGATCTCTAATGGTCTGTGCATATAGTCCTGCTACCACATCAGTTCCATTTCTCAAGAGATGACTCTGCACATGGAGCAGGATGTTGCATTGTATATGCATAGGAACAGAAGAGTGTAAAAGATGGGAATTTATATATCAAATCCAAGTTTGAGCAAAATCATGTAATCACCATTGTTCATCTAGTTCATACATATCTTTTTTCCATCAAAGATACACCATAACAACTAGCAATAATCCAATATAGATTAAACTGAATGATAATTATAATTTGAAGAAGCATGAAGGAACTTCATTTGAAACTAACAATATTAATAAGCAAACAAATAAGGAACTTATTTAATATATTTAGCTGTTTTATGTCTTTTTTTTTAGTTTTGTGCATTTTAGGCTCCATTGGAATTGAGAGGCCAATACCTTTAAATAAATAATCTGGAATCAAGATCGATTACCAAGTTTCATAGCAAAAAAACCTCACACTATTAGGAAACTTACAGTGCAGCCAGCTTTGAAATATTTGTCTTTTGCTGATGTAAAGCCCACTGTCATAAAAACTAAAAAGATAAAAGGGCTAAGAACCACCCTAGTAATCCCAGACCAAATATTAGCATGTAATACCTGCTAGGCAGACTTTTACATACTATATTAAGCAGACTTGGGAAAGTTGTAAATGAATTCAACACATTGGTTTCTGATTATGGAAGGTTTGTAAGTAGTTGCAATATTCTTGCAGATCTATATTTACACACACACACACACACACACACACACACACACACACACACACACACACACACCTGGTGTCGGGGTGTGTGTGTGTGTGTGTGTGTGTGTGTTACATCATAACTCTGGAATGCCTTGCCCATTAAGGAGAGCGAGTGCAGTGTCCTAGAGTGGCAATTGTTTCTGATGTCATGGGAGGGAGAAGGGAGAGCCTGGCCTGTTAAGCAGAGCGAGTGCACCATTCTAGAGTGGCAATTGTTTGTGATGTCAGTTTCTTTGCAGTTTCCTGTGGAAAGCCAGCTGTGACATTCGCCCTCCAGTGAACCAATGGGGAAGCGCCTGATGCATTTTGAGCAATGTGCCAGGATTGAAGACAGGGTGGGAAAGA
The DNA here is from genome assembly GCF_051295495.1 of Thamnophis sirtalis. Lineage (NCBI taxonomy): Eukaryota > Metazoa > Chordata > Lepidosauria > Squamata > Natricidae > Thamnophis > Thamnophis sirtalis. Next base: position 103,283,202 of record NW_028261386.1, on the reverse strand, counting down.
GGATTGCATGGGAGGGGAAAGGGAGAAAGCAGGAATGATGGGCATGGGAGTAGGGAGAAGAAAGGCCCCTCTCAATGATTCCCTGTCAGACAAACACTTTGACATCTATAAATACCCAGGCTGAGTCATCAGCTAGTCAGTATATAAGTTAGAACTTTCATTTACAAATGGACTGTCTATTACTGAAAATGGCAGATAGCATTGTCCCCTTCTTGAGCCAATAGCAATAGCACTTAGATTTATATACTGTTTCACATCACTTTACAGCCTCCTCTAAGTAGTTTACAGAGTCAGCATATTGCCCCCAACAATCTGGGTCCTCATTTTACTGACCTCAGAATGATTGAAAGCTGAGTCAACTTTGAATCAGTGAGAACTGATGTGATGGCAGTCGGCAGAATTAGACTGCACTACTGCTTTCTAACCACTGCACCACCCCAGCCCCTCTGAGTTATCAATGAACCACTGAAGCCATGCAATGCTTTCAGAACTACTGAAAATAGGCTGTATATTTAAAACATGCAGCTTCAGTAGTTCCGGAAAGCATTGCAGTTTCAGGGGTTTGTTGGCTCAAATAAGGAGAATAGTGTACACAATTTTAGTAATAGGCAAGCTGTTTATAACTAGGGATTGTTGTTAAATTGGGAATTCTTTACCTATGGACAACATTTACATGTACTATACATATGTGGATATTGAGTGAAAGGTGTCAACAAGTTCAGAAATAACACAACAAAATCCAGTCAAGTTCAATCTGTTATATCCTTACATCTAATGGATAGAACCTTTACAAACTTAAGTTATAACCTTCTAATCTACCACACATATTTTGAGAGATTCTAGGGTATGTCTATGGTGACCCTCCTCCCCTATCTAGCTTAGGGCTGCACAGCCTCTTGATCTGAGTGTCAACTCTGAAGTGAACCTGGATGAAGCCATCTTGGAGGCTTCAGGGTTGCCACACAGCAGTGGGAGGGGGGTAACCAAGGACATTCTCACAGTGGCTGACCAGAGAAGGAAACGGTAACCCAGCAACTGGACAGCACCTGGATTGGACAGCATGACCAGTGACTTTGGAGAAGGGGAAAAGTTTTACTTTTAATGGGGTGAAAGCCATGGGAAAACTCAGAGCCGGCTTTCACCAATCTATGCCAATATGACGTACCCAATAAACTATTCTCTGAGGAACTCAATTGCATTGGAGTTTGTTTTCTAAGAGCGCATTACTTGGATTGCTGACACTGAGTTTCTCTCTGGAAAAACTGTTGCCAAAACTTTCTCTCACTGCTTCTCAGGTGCACAATCCATCACAGAAGGATCCTTTTACACCTAAATATCCTTTGACCTCCTTGTTAGGATGCATATCTGCAGAAGAAGCCTGTGGACCTTTTACTCTTAAGTGAACATTTTGAATCATTCTTTTAAATTACATTAAAAAATTCCAATTCAGCAGCTTTTTAAACCACCATCTGTTTACATAGCTATGAGACCATTACTTTCATTCATGAAATGACAAAGATGAGAGATGATGCTTTCAATTTTGGCCTTGTTAAAAACCAGAAGGAGTAGTACTGGCTTCAATCTCATGCTAAGCATTAAAAGCACTTTTTGTTTTGGAGTTCTTGTTCAAAGGCAGAGCTGCAGACTGTATAAAAACCAATAGTCTCTGTTGGAGTATTGGAAGCCTGTAATTTTATATTCACATCTTCTCCCTAAAACATTTATGGTGTCATAAGAACTGCTTAATGAATGTACTGTTTTATAATACTCCACGGGGTATACTTTATTCTCTGTTATGGCTTTTGTGTCTATAGATATTTTGCAAAGATCAGTGTTAAGAAAGCAGAGCTGTTACGACTCATGAATATTTATTAGGAAGGGTTTGTCATGGAGAATGGTACTGCCAAAACAGTCTCAAAACTATGCCTTTATTTTTTTTAACACTTAATTACCACATATTAGAATTAATGGCTATAAGAATATTCTCTGTTTTATAAATTATATTTGTTAACAATATAGTGGCCTGTACAATATTGGCCTGCAATATCTAATACAGTAGCCCTTCTATGACCAGGAAGATCCTAGAATTTTTCTTAATTCTACATCAGACTAATTTAAACTGCTTTTATATTTTTATGCTTTGAGCAAAGGATTTGCACATGATTTATATAAGTGATGGTAACAGTAATTACGGATAGTATGTAAATAGGTAAACCGACAGGATTAATTTTCTGATATTGTATTTCTTGATGCATTTTCCTCCTCTACTTTTCTCCTCGGAGGGTGATAGGTTTTATTTTAGCAGTTATCACTCTTCATCATCAATGATATCCACATAGGATCAAGAAGACTTTCGCCCATAATCTGGTCTTCTGTAGGAGAAACAGCTAGTATCTTCCCTTCCAAAACCATATATGCCTCCTTTTTAGTAAACTGCACACTTGTCTTTTGGGTGTAATTTATTTGTTTGAAGCAAATCTTCAGTAGTAAGAACAGTTCATGAAACCAAAGACACTAGGTAGATTTTTTTCCTAAAGTTTAGAATCTAAAGCAGCAACAGATATGTTCTTTTTTCCTATTTGGCAATAGGCAAGCTGTTCATAACTAGAGATTGTTCTTAAATTGGGCATTCTTAACCTAGGGACAACTTGTATATAGCATACATGGATATTGGGGGGAAGGTGTCAACAAGTCCAGAAATGACACAACAAAATCCAGTCAAGTACAATCCTTTATATCCTTACCTCTAATGGATAGAATCTTGCCAAATTTAAGTTATAATCTTCTAATCTACCAGATATTTGGCACCACATTTTCTTTTATTATTTCAGCTGCTACCAACCTTATAGCAGTGATACTTTCCCCACTTTTTAATTTTTTTACAGAAGCAAGATAGGAAGAGTACTGAACGCCTTTGAACTATGACGCTGGAGAAAACTCCTGAGAATACTGTGGACAGATAAGAAAACAAGCTGATGGATCATTGAACACTTCTATCAGGTGTTCTCACTTGAGATACAAATACTAAGTTCAAATGATCCTACTTTGGCTCTGCTATAGGAAGACCCAGTTCTTTGGGAAAAGGTTCTAATTTTGGGAGAGATAGAAAGAAAGAGAGGACCATCAGAAGCAAGACAGATGGACTCAGTTATGGTGAAAATAAATGCACTGCTAGGAGAACAGGTTAGGAATAGAGTGTCTTGGGGGGGGGGGATCTATGTAGTTGCTTAGAGTAAAAAACAACTCAATAGCACACAATTAATCAATAGAGATATTTGAATTGCTATTCAACTGAAATATTTCACTAGCAGATTCAGTTGTAGCTAGTATATGCACAAATATTGACCAGATTGCTTAGCTATGGAGATTAAGGAGCTAACTTTGACAAAAATAAGCCAAAGCAGTCCCAGAATGAGGAAGTGAGAAGTATCCCTCAAGCACAAAGCAATTTGAGGGGAGGAGAAACAGCTCAAATAAATACTTCATGAATTCACAGGACTATAAGAGAGTGATGCACAACCAGACTTACAAGATTCTGCTAGTGTAGCCAGCATAATAGTTATAATCTTTTTTTGGAATTATTTTCTTGGTCTGCTGTATAGTGGGGCTGACACCTATTGAATTAAAGGCATCAAATCTGATTTGTTGATTTGATTCAAAGAGTTGATTGAGTTGAAGCTTTGAACAAAAAATCCAGCAGCCACAATCATTATATTGCATGGGGAGAAAAATGGTTCATTTGTTGTTCCTATGTTTTGTTCGTTGGCACTTTTATTGAAATTGTGCAGTGTGATATCTGTACTTTTGCAGTTTTAGAAGTGGGCTGACTGATGGGAACAAAAAATGATATCCTACTCCATTTCTGTAAAGATACTGCTTTTGAGTGTCAGGATAGACTAAGGGTGAGGGAGAAGGAGAATAACTGGCTTTTCAAATATTTTGTTCCCTCTAGCTATGCCATAAAAAAAAAATAACAAATTAGAACAGAATTTATCATAGTTTACGAGAGTCTTGTAGAAGAGAAGAACATCCACTCTACATGCTGCTATTTATAAAACATGATGGTACAGAACACTTGAAGAAAGCAAATACATTTAGTATGGTTTTACAATTGCATCCTGAGAATCAAGAGGTTGAATAGAAGCCCTGAGAAGGTAATTTAATTTCCCTGGTTATTGAATTATCACACCAGTAGAACAACCTGTTCTGTACATTTCTCTAAAAGGAGACCATTGTTAGCACTTTTAGAAATGGATTCTTATTTTTATGTCAAAGATTAAGTTCTGACCTGGTCATCAATTCCTTTTCAGAACAAAATTCACACACTTTTTTCTTGGTGTTATTGTTAAGTACCTTTTCTGTTTTTATTTCTAAGATGGAATTTTTGACTCATAATAAAATTCAAAGCACAGCTAATACAAAAGCTACCCATACCTAAAACATTAAAAAGATCACTAGTTAAGGAGAAAAGAAATGCACCTATTTTTGTCTTAACTATATCCTGCCTGACAAAAGCTCAAAATGCTTTTGAGACAGCTTGGGTATGCAGAGCAATCTTTAAAATGCTTGGAAGATTTAGAGGAAGAGGTATACCCACCTTTGTCCATTAAAAAAAGACTGCTGAGTAGGGTTCCCTAGGAGGGCTCTGCCGCTGTAGAGGTCATTCATAGTTACAGTCTCAAACAGACAGCTCCAGGAGCTTCTTGCTCCATTGATACCAAAACACAGTTTGTTTTCTCCCCAGATTCCCAGCTCAGGACATTATTTTTGCCAGCTTTGGAGGTACAATAGGTAGTTTGCCTCTCACTGGGTTTAATTAGGTAAGATTTTTGGAACTTCTTTGAGGGAAAAAAAGTGTTTCTGTGTGTGTGGGGGAAACCTTTCATTTGTCTCTTTGGGTATACATTGAGATAGAAAGAATATGTACCCAGTATATAATATCTGGAGGCTTCCTAGAAAAACCATATTCTCGGTGTGCATCAAATATAATGTCTGGCTTCATCAGTATTTGAATTTGTATTTAAGATACTACTGTAACACGCTCTACATGGGGCTGCCCTTGAAGAGTATTTGGAGACTTCAGCTTGTCCAGAATGCAGCCGCACGAGCGATTGTGGGTGCACCCCGGTTCACCCATGTCACACCTATCCTCTGCGAGCTGCACTGGCTGCCCGTTGGTCTCCAGACGTGCTTCAAGGTGCTAGTTGTTACTTTTAAAGCACTACATGGTATTGGACCTGGGTACTTGAGAGACCGCCTCCTGCCAACTACCTCCCATAGACCTATTAGATCCCACAGGCTAGGCCTCCTCCGAATTCCATCTGCCGGCCAATGTCGACTGGCAACTCCCTGGGGGAGGGCCTTCTCTGTGGCTGCTCCGGCCCTCTGGAATGATCTCCCTGTTGAGATCCGGACCCTCACCTCCCTTCCGGCTTTCCGCAAAGCAGTTAAGACCTGGCTGTTCCGGCAGGCCTGGGGCTGCTAAATCTTTCAGCCCCATTCAAAGGGTATGACTGCTGCTGCTTTTAAAATGTGTTTGTCTTTTTATTTTTTATTTTCATTTTGTACCCCCCTTCCCTTTTTGATTGTTAGCCGCCCTGAGTCTCTCAGGAATAGGGCGGCATACAAACCGAATAAATCAAATCAAATCAATCAATCAAAATATTGTTAACAACCTATGCCAAACCACAAAATTTGTTATCACACGTATACCACCCACCCACATTTCATTGAAATGTGTTTACACCTTTAGGCTTCTATCCAAGAGAAGCAAGGGAGCAGAATAGTATTTTGAAATGGTAATTCTTTGTCACACCTGTAGAGGACATTTGAATATAATTATAAACTCCCATATTGTATTAGTCTGCTTCTGTTTATAAGAGAGCAAATGTGGATTAATGGCCTTTCAAAATTTCCTGTTTGTATAGAGAAGTGGGAAAAGCTATTGCAAGGATAATTATTCTACAGGCTGCTTCTGTTAATGCATTCTTTATTCTCTCTCTTGATTTTTCTCTTTCTATTCTTAAGGAATCAGTATCAAAGCTCAATTATTAGTCTTTTAAGACCTCATGAAAAATGATAGGACTTCTTTAGTGTAAATCATTGCAGAAAGGTGAGAATTTCTAATTACATTTTCTTTGCAAGATTCTGTATGATTTTAGCTAATGCAAACAACACTTCTAAAGAAAATCTTACTTGTCTATTTAGATTTTGTAGCAGAGATAAAAATCTGAAGGATACAGTGGATGCCTCAACCTAATGTTGATAATCTAATGGAAGAACTAATCAAACTAGATGCTTATTTTCAATTTTATTTTTCAGTTTTCCAAGAGATAGCAAAATTGTTTCAGTATGTGGCATCTCAACCCATAGTATTTGTTGTATACAGAACAAGGAAGAGAGTATCTACATGCCTCAGTTGAGACTACTCAGGTCAGTAATGTGCGGTGAGGTTTATGGCTGGTGAGGCATGTCGGACATAGTGCCAGAGCGGCCAAAAGCTTCTTTCTTGACAGCAGGCAAAGAAAGAGGCTTTTGGCCCCTCCGGCACTGTGTCCACCATAGACGCGACACACGGGGAGTAGGTCAGGACTCAGGCGGGGGGTGGGTGGGCTGGCTGGCTTGGGAGGGGGGATCATTGCCGCTCAGGTGGCCCCCACCACTAGCAGCTTGGGTGTCCCAACACCGTCCGAGCTGAAGAAAGTGGAGGATTGTTCGTCGGAGGAGGCATGGGGGCAAGGCGGTGGAACGCGACGGTGGCAAGAAGCAGCTTGGACGGAGCTGGGACACCGCCAGCAGCTTGGGTGCCCCGGCTCCATCCAAGCTGCTTCTCGCCGCCGTCGCGCTCCACCGCCTTGCCCCCACGCCTCCTCCGATGAACAATCCACCTCTTTCTTCAGCTCAGACAGTGCCGGGACACCCAAGCTGCTGTCGGCAGCGGTGGGGGTCGCCTGAGCGGCCATGATTCCCCCTCCCAAGCCAGCCCACCCACCCCCCACCCGACCTGCTCCCCGCCTGGCCGGCTGGCCAGCACAATAACTCCTCCTCCTCCTCCTCCTCCCCGCTCAAGCATTGGCGGGCTCCGTGGGACAACAGGGTCTCATAAGCCGCAGCCAGGGCAGAGGGGAAAGCGGTGGCAGCAGAGGAAGTGGCAGCATGGTGCTGGGCTGGCTACAGGCTGGGGCAGCGGGAATGTCGGCGGTTGGCAGCTCAGTATACATGTACAATCATAATACCTTAAAATCCAACACCCCTTGTCCAACTTAGTAAACTCCACTCCCTCCCCCCTCCCCCCCAACCCCCCCCAACCTTCCCCCACCCTGACTTCCCAGAACCAATACAAGGTATAAATCTTTAACAAAAACAGTTTAAAATATACTTAAAGAGAAAGTAGAATGTTAATAACGTCTTTGAATTGAGTTTAGCTCCTCCTTGCTAGGCTAACTATAAACAATTTGTATCATTTCTGATCTTAATCATAAGCTATCTGAAATTTCCTAGACTATATTCAAAATAAAATATTTATTTTGAATATAGTCAATCCATTTTACCCAGTCTCATTTATATCTCTCGTTTGAATTATCCTTGAGATATGCAAATATTTGGCCATCTCTGCTAAGTTTGTGATTTTCAATGTCCATTCTTGGATATTAGACAAATCTTCCTTCTTCCAGTAATGCGCCACCAACAATCTAGCTACAGTTATCAAGTGCAAAATCAAGTTAATCTCTACTGCTGTACAGTCAGTAATTATACATAACAAAAAATAGGTGGGGGGTAAACTTTATCCTTTTTTTAGAACATTTTGCATAATCCATCATATTTTTGTCCAGAATACCTTAACCTTTTTGTAAGTCTACCATGTCATTTAATTTATATTGATGTTTTTTCCCAACCCGCAATAAGGCATTCTTTAGAATATGACTTTTAAAATTCTTATCCACCTTTTTATTATATAACAAATAAGCAACCATATACCAAAGCATACCCTTCAATATTGAGTATTCTATCCTCTTTTAAATTGATCCAATCACTTAACATTCCAAATTAGAGACTTAGTTACCATCATTAGCCCCCTGAAACTTTTTAAGAGCCATCTGAACATCTTGGAATTTAACCTTTTGCCTAGCTTCTCCCACTGCTTCTGATGTAACGCCTGTATGCTCCTGAGCGGTGGCTTGTGTACGTTGCTTTTTCAATTCCTGTTCCATTCGTCTAGTAACCACGCGGTCTTGTCTTTGTTCTTTAGCTTCTTGTACCTCTGAGAGAACAAGTTGATCCCCCCTTGTTAATACTTGAGTGGTTTGCTTTCCATCATGTCCTTCGTATTCTCTTTGTCTGGATCTAGAGGAAGGGGGTTGCCCACCCTTCAGTACGTTGGTGTAGAAATCTTGTGCCTTCCATACTGTATTGAGGCGATGTCTTTTTCCAAGGTAGCTAAATGCTATGCCGTCTGGTGCGTCTCATCTAAACGGTATCTGGCGATTTTTAAGCTCTTCAACTAAAAAGGCATAGTCTTTCCTAGATCGCAGCATTTTAGGTAGTATCTCCTTCAAGACAGTCACCTCCCGACCCCCGATTTGAGGGACAACAGGGTCTCATAAGCGGTGGCCAGGGCAGAGGGGAAAGCGGTGGCAGCGGAGGAAGCAGCAGCACGGTGCTGGGCTGGCTGCAGGCCGGGACAGCGGGAATGTTGGAGCTTGGCAGCTCCCACAATGCAAAGTGCCCGGTGGGACACTTTGCATCGTGGGAGCCGCCAAGACCTGGATCTGCAGCAAAGTTGCCAAGCCGCCCAGTAGAAAATGCCGGGCAGAGAAGAAATTGCTGCTGAAGAAACAGCGGCTGGCAACCCAGAGCAACCTCTCCAGAATCACCCTCAATTGCGCAGTCGCTCAAGTGCAAGATATGATTTGCTGCTCCCAGATCAGGAGGCGGGAGAATCAGTGCCTCCTTTGCATATGAAATTTTTTGCTTTTTAATCCTTTCTTAACTTTTAAAAGGTGAAAAATTCCTTATGCAAAGGAGGCCCTGAGTTCTCTCGCCTCCTCCTATAGTTAATACTAAGCAGACACCAAGCCACTGTGACTTGGAATCTGGTAGCAACTACCTTGGCTTTAATTATTTAAAAAAAATCTTTAAAATTCTTTCCTTTTCCTGAGGAGACTGGTGAGGCCCCGCCTCCCCTGCCTCTAGTGACTGCACGTCCCTGACACATACCATTGATTCATACATGCAAAAGTATTGTCAGTGTTGTCAAAAGGATGTTCAACATCTAGTAATTTAGACTAGTAAGAACTCAGTTATAATTTGTAAAGGTTCTTAAGGATACTGATGTAATTACAGTAGCTTTTAATGTTACGAAGCTAGGCCTCCTGTTTCTCAATAAAGAAGAATACTGTGTTTTCTTTCATGTTTCCATAATCTGGTGGGACTGGGAAAAAAACAATTCTCAGGGACAGTAAAAAGAAATATTTCTGACTTCAAAACATTTAGACAAGTGCTTCTCAGACCTGGGTAAATTACCCAAAATTGGGTAAAAGTGGATTTTCTTTAGGAAAACAACACACTATCACAACAGGCATATTAAAATAAGGGCTTTTTGATAAACAGTTTGTGTGATGAAGGGGGAAAAAAAGCTTGGAAATCACTGCTTTAGATTCATTCCATTCTGCTGTGCAAACCAGCCAATCAACTCCTGGTTCTTATTAATTCTCTACCTTCAAATTGACTGCTCCAGTGTGTTTTATGGTCCAGGCTGTTTTTTGTGACCTACATCAGATAGGAAGAAAGGAACCAATTCACCAATATGTAAAAACATAAATAATCAAAAGAAGCATTAATTTGTCTTCCCTCTCTTGGTGTACATAAGGGCTAAAATCAGGAGCCTGAAGTCAAGGGGGAATGTTTATTTTGACAAGATGTAATTTGTCAGGTTGAATACTGGTATCTACAACATCCTTATTTCTTTTTCTTTATGTATTGTCTCCCTGTCCACTATTTAAGTTTCACATTCATTCTGCCGTGTGTTCTCTATTGCCTGCTTTTCAATAGGGAAGATTTATATTCTATTGTGACCCCCTTTTTAAGTCTCCTGTACAGAGATTAAATCCATCTTGCAATATATATAATTTCCTGTAGGAACAAAGGACAAAAGCTTTGAATCTAAATTCTACTTTGGTAATGAGATAAAAGAGTCATTAATCAGAAGTCAAGCGTATAATGGATTTAAGTTGCATAAAGACAGATCCTGATTAAATGTTAGAGGGGAAAAAGAAAAGACAACCTACCTAACACTAAGAGCAGTAGAACAAATTATCCAGGGAGACCATTGGATGTAGCAGAAGCTGGACAGCCATTGCTTTGTAATGCTTTAATTTGAGTTTCTGGATTAATTAGACATTAAACTGTAACGTCTATGTGGCATTTTCCAACTCTACAGTTTTATGCTGTATGCTACTTAAGTGATATCATTTATCAATGGTATAAATAATAGGTCATATGATTTTTTTTTTAAAAAAACTCACTCTCAGATGGCTGCTTTTTGAAGCCCTTATAAACAATCTGAGGGTCAGGGCCTCATTCATTCATTCATTCATTCATTCATTCATTCATTCATTCATTCATTCATTCATAATTCTCCATACTTGTTCTAGGGAAAAAAAATCATCTTTGAACAAGGTTAATCAGGGCTGGTGAAGCATCAGCAAGAAATATGTGCCTGCCTTTTTTTCCAATCTACTGTCTTTCTTTCAAAATCCTTGCCAATGTCTTTCTCTTTAGCAGACACAGCCCTGGATTTCTGGCAATGATTTGGGGGACAGCTTTTGGGTGATTATTTCCAGAGAGCAAGCAAAGGTTAAGCTACCTCTCCCATACATGCCTTGCTGAATAAAAAGAAAAAAAAGAAAAGTTTTGTAAGTAAGTGGCTGCTGAGATTTTATAAGAAGCAGACGTGAGAATGCAGTGCAGTTTTCCAGTTGTGAATAATATTACTCTTGATTTCATTCCACTACATCAGGGGTTTCAAATTCGTGGCATCATGTTGTCATCATGTGATGTATTACGACTTTTCTCCCCTTCACTAAACCAGGGTGGGCATGACTAGCGCATGATGCATCCAGCCTGCGGGCTGTGAGTTTGACACCCCTGCACTACATTTAAAGAACAAAGCAATTAAAGAAGTATGGTTTAAGACAGGGCTGTCAAACCTGTGGTCTGCGGGCTGGATGCATCATGTGCTGGCCACGCCCATGCGGAGGGGAAAAAAGTTGCAATACATCACATGACATCGCTGTGATGAAGCGAGTTTGACACCCCTGGTTTAAGACATGACCTTTGGTCTTTCCCTTAGTCCGTTGTGAAAGCATCAGGCTAAGGTAATGATATTTAATAAAGGTGGGAACTTTAAGGATAGGAATATTCAATTTCTCTGGACTTTTATCTGAAGAAATCTTATCTGATGAAATCACACTCTTATGGACAACAGCTAAGTTAAGCTAAGGGGATTTTCCCAAAACTACCAAACATTATCAGTCTGAGTTTTCACACATTTGGGTAAAACTGATTTAAATCATACAAATTGAGAAATTGGGTTTTTACCGACGGAGACTATAATGCTGTGCTAAGTTTTTTTTTTAAATAACTTATGCAAAGCCAAATGTATATAATATTTGTAAATTAGCTAATAATGGCATAACAATGATTTATTTTAGATAAACCCAGAAATCTCTCCAAGGCATTCTCTCAGAAGGATTATTATTACTTTATTAAATACTACTTTTGCCTATTTGAGCTTAACAAACAAATCTAATGGTATGAAAGAATTTAATTTTAGAGCTAAATGATCGTTTGTCAGGCACTGTTAATTCACATAATTCAAAGTTAATTATGTTTGCTGCTATATTAGGAAATGCTATAATTTTGCTCTGTTCAGCTGCAGATTTTCTGGAACTATACTGTATGATTGGGCAAGTCAGATATTGAAATTAAATAGAAAACATTTTGCAAACTTAGGACAAGAGTACTTTACAGTCTTTAAGCAATTGGAAAAGGAAAAGGAAAACTAAAAGCAACAAATCCTAAACATTTTCAGCTAACATACTCAAAGGATGAACTTGCAGGAGTGAATTATGCACAGAATTTATATGAGGCCCTGAGAGGTATGAAGGGATTGCTTCTTGATTTGAACTATTGTTTCTCGTCTGCCTTTATTTTAATGTTTATAATAATAAAAGCACCGTAAAAAACAGTATACAGAAAAACACACATTTAAATAGCACCCCATTTCTGAGAAAGTCAAACTTAGAATAGAATTAAAAACATAGATAGGGAACTTTTCATGGATGAGAATCACAATTATCTTTTACTTCTGGGGAGTACAGTATATGGGACATGATAATCTAAGTGGATGAGTCTTTTTTCCTGCTTCTCTGAGTCATTTAAAAGGAATTTTAAGGGGGTATTTTTGGTGTATAAAACCACTTAAAACAGAACATGGGGTAACTACTCTCCCATCTATTGGGCAAAAATAATACATTTACCTATTTCATGATATAATAAAAGAGTGATAAATGTGCATTACTATCACAAGCCTTGGTCATATACTATTTATATAATATGGGTATTTTATGTTACAGATAGTCCTTGACCTATGATTGGTTGCTTAGCAACTGTTCAGAGTTGTGACAGACTTTGGATGCTTTATGAAAATGATGTTTGTTTAATTGTAGCAAAAAAGTTATAAAATTGGGTCAGTCATATGGATGACCTGATTAACGACTGTCATGAGTTATGACCATGATAGGCAGTCTCTATACTATCCTAACTCAGGAACTACCCGTAGTTTTGTATGGTTCTTATTTTTATTTTTTTCTCTTTGGTTTTGATTTGCTTTTATTGGTATTGTTCTAGGTCTCCAAGAGACACAAATTGTAAGAGGGGTGGTTTAATTCTGTTTTTATTTAATAAATAAAATAAACAAGTTCAAAACTGGGAAGAAAGTACACCAAGGTTGTAAATTTTTGCATTTATTTAACTAAAATGCAAAGAATATCACAAGAAATGCTATCAGAGATAAGAAGAACAACAAATATAAAATGGAATAAATGTGTCAGGGAGAAACTTCATCAACATCATTTTTTTATATAAAGTTTTTTTTTCATTTCCATAACATATAACCACATGTATACTATTGCATAGCCAACATTGTATTGTATTATTAAATGTTTACAGCAATTCATCTTACCATCAACTCCCCAAACAATTATTGACTCTTCTGCTCTGCATACACCATATTTGTACCTTATCCATCACTTTCTTCTCCCTCTCTCCTCCCCCTCCCTACCTACTCTGTCACCCTTCTTTTCTCTACTTCCCCTTCTTCTCTCCTTCTTCATTTTCATTCCTCCTTTCTCTCCCCCCCGCCCTCTCTCCTCTCCCACTCTTCTTCCATCCTCTCCCCTCTACTTCACACTTGGTGTATTTCTGCTTCTGAGCAAGCTCCATTTTATGTTGATGATATTTATAATTCCTCTTCAGTATACATATTTAATTTTAACATATATCTTTATTCTTTTTTTAAAAAAGGAGAGAGCAAAAAAGTATACATATATAGTCCTTATACTTTTAACATCCCCCCTCCCGCCTAATTTTGGCAGAGATGTAGACCTGGTTACAATTTCCAGGTATTCTCTTCATTATGTTTATATAATTATACATCCTTATATGCCCCACTTTGTAATTCTGTCTTTAAATCTCAATAGTTTCCCATTGTAAGTATATTTCATGTTCCCTCTCCATTTTTCCATATCTTGGTTTAGATTACCCTTAATTGTCTATAAATGGCAATCCTTACTGTTCAATGTTCATTAAAATTCCCTTAATCTACTATATAGAATGACAAGCAGTACACATCTCACATTGTTCATCATGTTAAAAGTTCTATATATGTTCATGTTTCATATAGTTTAACCCATGCTTGATTGTCTTTCTATTGTCATATTCAATCAATTAGCAACTCAGTTTAATTATCATGTATAAAAGTGAATCACAAACCTCTGCTTTACAATCTCCCCATATCAGTTTCATATTTATCCATATTCCATATGTTTTAATCTTTATATAATTATCTTTCCATTATCATATTCAGTTAGCAACTCCATTTTATTGTCATATTTAGCAATAAACCCCTTATTTTAGCTTTATATTTTCCCATATATCAATTTCTAATTGTCTGATTTTTTCCTAGTAAGTGTTTTGTCCCACTTCTCTATTCCTGCCTTCTCCCTTTTCTTTGTTTTAACATGTCCACCCTCTTCAATTTTCCCCAAGCCTCCATCAAAAAGATATTTTATATTTCCCTTTGTTGGGGTGTAACCTCCTATTTCAATTTTCTTTATGCCACTGTCAACCTCCAAAACATATTTTGTCCATTTTTTATTCCCTTTTGTTGGGATTCTTTGTCTTTTTCAAATTCTGATTTATAACTGTGGGTTAATAGATCTTACCAGGCTTTCAACTTGACTCTGCATGCTCCTGTTCAGCTGCTTTGGCCTGGAGCCAGCTCTTGTGAAGCCATGTTGCCATGCTGCTGCCCTGACTCTGATTCAGAGGGTAAATCTCTGACCTATGAGGGACTTGTTGCACTCCCTCTGGATCTGATGAGACACTGCCCCTTCTTCATCCCCCCAATGGGGTTTTGATCCAAAAATGGATCTCAGAGACAGTTTGTCAAACAGGTTCATGTGAGACTCTTCAGAGCTCACATTCCCCACGTCTGTCCAGCTGGAGAACTTCAGGTTGACTCCTCATAAACCTCATTTTGATGGCTGGAAACAAGAAAAATTTATTGCAATCTTTTACTAAGAATGAAAGAAAAGAGAGATCAATCTGTTAGGGAGAAAACCCTTAAAGATTAAGTCAAAAAGCAATGTCACCCTAGTGCAGAGAAAAAGTAGAAATGCACACATGGCAGGAGAAAAAATGCATAAGAATGATGACTGTAGCCATGAAATTAAGAGATATCTGCTACTTGGGAGAAAGACTATAAAAATGTTAGCAAAATATTCAAATGAAAACACATCACATTGATAATAAAGATATGTATCACTAAAGCCATGATTTTGCCAGCTGTAATATAGGGCCATGAAAGCTTCCTGCCAGAAAAAATAAAAGAAGAAACTCTGGTGTCTTGAAATTATGATGCTGGAGACAACAGTAATAGCAATAGCACCACTTCCCAGTTCTTTACAGCCCTCTCTAAGTGGTTTACAGAGTCAGCATATTACCTCCAACAATCTGGGGAGTCTATGATAATTCATTACGGCCAACTTGCTATGGCCAACTCATCATGTCCAACTCACCACAGTCAACTTGCCAAGGCCAACTTGCTGTGGCAAACTCATGATGGGACAACTCATCATGGCCAACTCTCCATGGGACAATTCGTTGTGGGATAAGAGTAACACTAATATCAAAGAAATGGTGTCATTGTAGTGTCAAATGGTGCCAAAATAGAATCATTAAAGAAAGGATGCAAAAGGAGGGACACAATGGAATGTGAATGACCCCCCCAAAATCATTTATTTTGAATAATTACATTGATTTGTTAAATTGCCCTACTGCGAGTTGTCCTTCGGTAAGTTGACTGTGGCGAGCTGCCCCACAGCAAGTTGGCTGTGGTGAATTGGCTCTGGAAATTTGTCCCATTCCTCAATCTGGATCCTCATTTTACTGACCTTTGAAGAATGGAAAGCTGAGTCAATCTTGAGCTGGTCAGGATCAAACTGAAGTTTAATTAAGAATACTTAGGATCACAAGAAGAACAGGTCACTTAATACTAGAGGAAGTAAAACTAAAATCAGTGGCAGAATTAACCATGAATTTAGAACTGAAATAGTTTGAAGACATAATGAAAAGGCAAGAATTGCTAAAGAAGACCCCAATGTTTGGACAAACTAAAGGCAATTGAAAAAAAAAGGCTGATAAAAGACAAGGCAGTTAAGTGCTATCATTCCAGAAGTGGATTGCTCCCAGTTTGGCCAAACCAGTAGTGGTGATTTGGACTGGGTCCCAGAACTGGCAGCAACCCAGGCCGGCCATGCCCCCAAACCGGTCCCCCCTGGTCTCTTCTGCCATTGCTGGCATTTTTCTGTGCATGTGCAGAACAATTTTTAGTCAACTGAGCATGTGTGAGCAACGTGCGGCAGCGAACCAGTGCCAACCGGTACAGGAACCCACCCCTGTATCATTGATAATACAAGCACGACCTTACAAGAATTCCAAGAGGTGGTTACAAACACACAGTCTTGGTGAAACAATGTCCACTGGCTCAGAAAATGATGGAAGTGACTGAACAACAACTATTAAAAGAGGGGGGAAAAGATGCTCCGATTGTCTTCCCTCAGGCAACTATTGTGATGTGGTGCGTCAAGCTGCGCGTCTTCCTCCTTTGAGTCATTTATATGGCTTTATTTTAATGGCCTGTAGGGATTCAGCTAAGGATGTGCAGTACATAAAGTAAAAAGAAGTAGACTGCAGGAACTTACCTTTGTTCCCCTTCCTCCAAACAGTAATTTTTTCCCCCTTGTGGTTCCAATTACGTTCTATGTATCTGTATTTACTAAGCACTAACAGAAAAGCTCAGACATGCCAGCTCAAAGTTGATGAGTTATCAAGTCTTGTATTTTAATATTAGACTTATGTTACAACTTCACTCAGAATCCATTTTTGTTCTGAAAAGTGCAGCTAAGCTATAGATTTGAGAAACTGCTGAAACCAAAAATAATGCCCTGAGAAAAATGAAAGGATCAGAACTAACTGAATTCTTTTTTCACGTGGATTAGTTTAAAGGTGTTACTCTCTGAGAATCACATTCTATGTAAAATGACAAAACTGAGCTAGGTAATCCTAGAAGATATTTGTACAGTAGCCAACTCAAAATACTTGTGGAAAAATCAATCATCTAATCTTGAAGCATTGTCACCTCCAAAATAGATTAGCTGATCCGGATACCCTGAGCCACAGCTCCAGGTATAATACTGGTGGGGATTCTGCAAGTTTTCAAAAATATTCTTCCCAACTTTATCTGAACATTGGGTGCACCAAGAATTGATTAGATTTACAGGGGTGTCAAACTGGCAGCCCATAGGCTGGATGCATCACACACAGGGCACGTCCACCCCGGCTCTGCAAAGGCAAAAAACATTGCAATACATTGTAGAAAGTTAGCTCCCACCCCTCTCCTAGGAAAATGAGATATATAAGGAAATGTCAAAAGGGCAGAATATTTCCCCTAAAAGGGAAGCAGAAACTCAGCCCCCCATTTTTGTCAATGGGCCATTAAAGTCTGAGCCAGTCTATTCTATATAACGAACATCTACTTCCTTCAGGCAGAGCCATAGTAGGAATTGTCCAAAGCCCTTCATTACATCATCACCCAGCAAGGCTCAACCAAGCTTGGGACTCAGGACAGCCTACAGAGTTGCCCCTGCTTGGCCCCATGGGAATCTGATAACCAATAAGAATACAAGCTCAAATTCAAAAACCCAGAGAGGGTATAAAACTCAGGCACTCTCCGCATCACTTTTCTTTGTTTTTCTTCACCCAACATTTTCAAGGCATGTGATCCTGTCCACCATTAAAACCATCTTTCCAACAGCCACCATGTTTCCAGTGTCTTTCTTCCCACTTGGAACTAAACCCAAAAGGACATTTCTTCCAACAACACGTCCTGTAATGCGATCAAGTTTGACACCCATGGGTTAGAAGATGAGCAGCTATATACATGTTTTAAATTGATAAATTACATAAAATAAGTTTGACGGAGATTGAACCTGGGACTTTCTGTATTCAAGTATGTCCATTCATCCTGAGTCACGATCCTCATATAAGCTGCAACTGTGAGGCACATTTACTGGGATTTTAGTTCTATCCTAATCAATACACAATGGCCTGAATGAATACTTTTTCTTTATGTGTTGTTGGATGCAAGATAAATTCACAAACATCCCTGCCCCTTTTCATGGGCATTCTGGCATAGCAATAGCACTTAGACATATACCATTTCACAGTGCTTTTAGAGCCCTCTCCAAGCAGTTTACAGAGTCAGCCTATTGCTCCCAACAATCTGGGTCCTCATTTTACTGACCTCAGAAGGATGGAAGGCTGAGTTAACCTTGAGCCTGGTAGGATTTGAACTGCTGAACTGCAGCTAGCAGTCAGCTGAAGTAGCCTGCAGTACTGCACTTTAACCACTGTGCCATCTCGGCTCATAGATATTCTACAGACCAAGGAGCTTTATTTGAGCAATTCCACCCACTGAGAAAAACTTTCATGAAACTACAAGATGCTTTCCCTATTAAGAGAAGGCAAAGCAGGGGAAGAACCTGACATAGAGAATAACACACTTCTTCTTCCACCAGTAAAACAATGCAACTACCCAAACCTGATGGGAATGAGGATATTTTATCCATATGCCTTTTATTTTGGTCTGCAACCTGCACGTTTTTCTAATGGGTAGCCCTGATCTCTTTCCAGTGCTTCATAACTTATCGAGCATTCCTTTTTGGCTTTGGCTTTCTTTGCACCTAGCACTTATGAGAAGCTCAGCTGGCAAGATGGGAACAGCTAGACCGCTGTGCGTCTTCTGATGCAAGTGACAGCCACCAAAAAGTGAGGATTGTTTAAAATGCAGCTCCTGCCTAGCCCTATTGTCTGATTAAGCCCTGCTGTTAACCAAGGTTCCCTGTGCAGTGACTGACTTAAAGAAGATACTTGCTAGAGATTCTACCAGTCAAGGAACTGAACTACAAAGATTAATTAAAAGACCCCTGGCACCTATAAATCTGCAAACAGTGCTGCAGGAGAAAATGATGCTTATTCATGGGAAAGTCCTATGGCTTGCACCAGAAAAAGAAATTTGTGGTTCGTTATTTACTTCACAGGCCTAAAGAAAAGGGCCTGTTATGCTACTGTTAAATTAAGTCTCAGTTTAGCCTGTTGTTTGCCTTGAAGAATGTCTACAGAAATGATCTATTGAAGCACTTTCCTTTAGAATTCTTGTCTCCTTTGGGTGGGGTGGAGAAAGGACTTATTTTCTCTGATTTAGTGGGTGCTTTATAATTTTGAGTTCTTTTTGGTTTTAGATCTTTGCAAGACTTGCAAGTTCTGTTATCGGCTTGGAATCCTCAGAGTCCATAGGAGTTGGGCCTGATTCAGTGTTAGAAGAAATATCCAGGTCCAGTTCCAAGCTGGGAGAATGGTACTGGAAATAAAATGGAGCCTGATTGCAAAGAGAGGTTCCCTTTATTGATGAAGCAAAACCAGGAACCACATGTGATTTGGGTACAGCTGACCAAAGGGAGTTGAGAGTGGGTGGGTTTTTTACCTTGTTTGGGCTTTGAATTTCAGCTTCCTGTTCCTGAGCAAGAACATGTCCTTTAATATTCTATTGGCTGTTGTCAGATTCCTATGGGGTCATACAAGGGTTATGTAGGGATCATAGCTGGCTCTATAGGCAAAAGAGGAAATGCATATCCTAGGTGCTTGTCTGAGCTAATTTGGTTGAAGTTTGGACTGCTCTGGGGGTGGTGTGATGAAGGGACTTGTGTTCTGAAAGGATGTTGGGCAGTTCCTATTGTGGCTAATGGCTTTCATCCTGTGTTTGATCTTGGGTGAGGTGCTGCTTTCTAATCCTACCATTCTGCCAAGGAATTTGGATGGCTGTAGTGTTCAAAAAGGTACTTTATCTGAAAATTGTTTGGGAGGTAAGACTTGGTAAAGAATGATATTTCATACCCTGACAGTGATTGGCATCAAATCATAGCATACTTTGTGATCAGATAAGCTATGCCAGTGAGTCCCAAGATGTGATTCATAACAATTTATAATTCATATGGCTCTATTCTTTCATAGAACTACAGTAATATGCAAAATCTTTATCATACAGCTGCTCTTCCACAATCATTTTTTTTTATTCTTCAAAATAAATACATGCTTTCCCAGTTCAGCTACTTTATCTAATAAAATTGTACCAAGACTTCTATTAACAACAGTCTGAAAATTTTTGGTATGTAAATTAAGTTCTCACTTATCTGTTCCAGACAAACACAACGTGTGTACATATTCCCAGAGACAACAATGTTGTTCCTGACTCCCTTGTTAAAGATAAAAAGAGCAGCAGCAATCCTAATTTAGTACACATTGTTGAATCCACAGGGAATTAAGTACTCCAGTCTTTCTGCTTAGAGGAAAAACTTGTCACTGTACTTGCATATTATTCCACATTGACAAATGCACTCATCCTTTTAAATTTGACACTTACAGGGCTTAAGGTCTCATGGTCATAAGGGCCTTTGTTCAGGAAAAGGAAGGAGAATTCATAGAGTATTTGTATGAAGAGCAACATGGTTAATAGGAATCTGAATGAACCAGAGCTGGAGCAAGATGATTTTAGCAGGCATGTGCTAAATAAGCCATCACCAACTACTAGTCCCTGGAGTACTGGTGGTCCGCGAGAAAATTTTGGTGGTCCGCAGAAAAATTATTTGCATTTTTATATTGCACTGAATAATATTTATCTTTTAAAAAAATCATATTGGTGGTCCATGGGATTTAAAATTATGAATGTAATGGTGCCTGAGGTCTGAAAGGTTGGTGACCCCTGCACTAAATCACGGCCATGGCATTTTGGGTAGGAAAAGGCTGCATGGCCAAAGCATTTTCCTAGATAACTTTCATGATGATCACAATTGGCCTTTCCATCGCGTCTTAGAAAAATTGTAGACGGTGCTTCTGAAATGAACATTTTCATTTAGTCCTTAGTTGCCCATGGAACTCCACTGAGTTCTTGTCAAATCCTAGATTTCTGTAGAACACAGTCGGAAATGATTTAGAACATTCTTTTTAATTTGTAAATGCAAGTTGGAACAGACATCTTTTCCCTGATCTGCTTTTTTTTAAATATGGAAGATTAAAGGTATGTCCCTGTTTTCAAACATGGCAGCAGGTGAGGGTTAAAAAAATTCCACCGATGGTAAATTCAGGTCTACATAGAATATTTTCTTCTTAATTAACTCACATAATCGGGTTTTTTAAAAAACAAAACCCACCCATTCATTTGCATTTTAATTACTGAGGGTACAAAATGTCAAGCTTTAATTGGCTCAGGAGGGCTTACTACAACAAAGCACCTTCTACAAGTAGCTGAAGGCTTGCCGATAAACAGCTGTCTCGGTGTTTCAGACTAGGTCGATAGCAATCTTCCACTGTAGTTTCCTATAAACTATACTTATCAGTATGAATATATTTAGCTGACCGGAAAAACAGGGACCTGCTATCAGGGATGGAGAAGGTATCTATTTTCTTTTTGCAATGTTCATATTTCATAAAACCATTTATTTTCATCTCATGTAGGCATCAATCTAATTCTGCACAACCCCCCCCCCCATATATTATATATAGCATTTGTAATAATTTCCTCCACTTTCTTTTCATCTACATGTTTTTGGGGTAGATTATCTACTCTGATGCAAATATGCTTGGAGAAAAAGTTGCATCACAAAACTTAGAGCAATGCAAAACATGACTCTAAATAAACAGCTGTAGGCCAGTTTTGAAAATGTAAATTAGTTCAGTTCATGTGAATACATAAATCAAAACGAAGTCTCACAGGGGGCTGGAGTATAACATAGAGTTTTTTTGTTTTGTTTTGCTTTGCTTTTTTGGTCCCTTCAAATCAATGTTGATTCCTGGCAACTGTTTGGACAGGTCCCTGCAGGTTTTCTTGGCAAGATTTTAGAAATGGTTTGGCCTTCCCTCCTGCCTAGGACTGAGAGAAAGTGACAGGTCTAAGGACACCCAGTTGGCTTTGGACCTAAGATAGGGCTAGAATTCAGTCTTCACTTTCCTTCAGAGCAGCTTTACCCCTGTCTCCCACCATCTCTTCCCACACACATCATTATTTTTATGCTTCTTTCTCAGTGGTCTCAACTGGTACGGTGCAATGGGGCCCGGTGTCCACCACATGAACGCATGCGGCACACTCACACATGCACGCAGCATGCACATGCATACTTACCGCCTGCAATGCATCGCACAGGTGCCATATGTTTCGTGCGCGGAAGCCCTGAAGAGCTCAAATACAGGTAAGGAGTGTGGGCAGGTGGACCCTCCGGAGCACCGTACTGGAATGGTACCCGACAGTCCCTGAAAGCACCGGTACGCCCATACCGGGGCGTACCAGTTGTAACCCACCACTGTTCTATCTATATCTACAGGAATAATGAAAGATGATTTAGAGACTCCCTTTTTAGGCTTATGTTGAATACCAAGCTTGACCAAATAATACCAGACATGCAAAGAAAGAGTGACTATGCATTTATTTAATTTTAATGAAAATGCTACATATGAGCTCTAACTATCATTTGTGGTCAATTATCTGAACTGACTCTTGTGAGTACTGAGCTTTTTTTGGGGGGGGGAAGGAAATGTGATATATGAAAGCCTGTATTTTTTTATATATAAATGTTCTGAATGCATTATAGGAGGAACATTGATTTAGATAAGTTGCTAGGTTTTTTCCGAAGAAGTAGATATTCAAAGAAGTGAAGACTGACACTTCAATTTCTTTCGCTAAAATATCCCGGATTCCATTACAGAAAATGATGTTCCGTTCCTACACTTTTTTTTTCTCTATGCCACATAGCTACATCCATACATAATTTTGTTTTCTGTTACAATTGCTGTTTGGAGAAATCAGAACAGACTGGAAGTGGACTTTGTGAAAGAAAAATATCAACTCTGCATCAAGTTTTTAGAATAGTACAAGGACATGTATAAAATTTTGTTAGAGAATAGAAAGCTCCTAGACAGGACCAAGAAGGGGTATACGTAGCAACACTTGGCTTTATAGCTTTGATAAATACACAGTTAATGCTATTCTTTATTGCTGCAGGGATTTTCAGTTGGAGCCTAAAAGAAAATGGCATTGATGCAGTCACCAAGAGTCAAGCTTGACTTGAAGGCATCCTTACCTTTTATGTTTTACCTATTATTTTATTGACCATAAAGTTTTACAGTAGAGAAGACTTCTTGATTAGATGTTCCCAAAACAAAATCTGTTTCAAACTGAGTGCAAGGTAGAATAATTCTGGCTCAGGAACGTAAAGGGCTAAATGTTGCTTGAAATAAGGTGGAAAAGTGAGATAACCCAATTTTTATTCAGGGTGGGTATAACATTGGTCTATTTTCCTGTAATTTAAAAAAAAGTATTGCATTAAGTTAGATGGACTTAGATTCCATTAGAAAGCACAAAGTGTTATTTCATAACTCAAATTTCATTGAGTTATGAAATGACGTTCATTCAATAAATTAACTTAATTTCTCTGCCCCCTAAAGAAAGTGTTATGTCAACCTATGCATCTGATTGTGTTTCTTCTTTCAACTATATTTTTTAAAGTTGTACGAACTTTTAAAAACTCATTTCTGACTTTACCTATCCTTTCTCTTGGGTTAAGATAAATCCAATTGCCCTAATAGCACACTTTGAAGACTCCTTTACTGAAATTAAAAGGTCAGTGATTTCTACAAGTGGGAGAATTCTCAGAGCTTGATCCTCTGGTTACAACTGTATTTAAGATTCCATATATTGATTAATAGCCATCTACTGTGTAGTTCTTTTACCCACTAATAAAGTTACAGTGAAGTAATAAACTAATGAGAATTAAGTACTGTGCTGCAAGTGCCATTTAATCATTCCTGCAAGAGCCTTTACCTTAAGCAATGGTTTCAGGTCTTGAAGCAAATATGTCATTAAACAAGACTAACATTCTTAATTTCATATATAACAGCAAGGGGATGTGTCATCAAAGGACACTTAAGTGCTTTTGACTATATTTTAAATACTATTTCCTGAACCAAAATTTTTAAGTGGCTAATGAATAGGACTGGGGCAGACAGATAAAACAGCAATGCCTGGAAAACATGTGTGCATGATAAATTATGAGCATTTTAGATGAAGGGTTTTGCAACAGAAAATGGGGACCATTTATCCACAGGTTTAATTTGGTCTGCAGGATCAGTCCACAGACAGCAAGTTCTTAAGAACATTCCCTCTGTCTCTCCCAAAGTTCTAGCTTTTCTCTGCCAAAGGGGGGGAAAAAAGATATAGCTGGTGTCTGTAGAGATTCTCAGTCATCCAGGTCATGGTTGTCCCAAAGGTGCTTTTTCAGGAGGCAACTCAACTTTCTTGTTTTTTCTTTTGAAGATGTTTCGCTTCTCATCCAAGAAGCTTCTTCAGCTATGATTCCCATTATTCTGTCAGAGCTGAAGAAGCTTATTGGAAGAGAAACATCTTCAAAAGAAAAAACAAGAAAGCCTCCTAAAAAAGCACCTTTGGGATATGGGCTGGTGAAATGGGGCCTACTTTGAGTCTTCTCCCATGAATAAGCTACTTCCATCCGCTGCACATCATAGCAGCATAGGAATAATTCTACTGGATGAAGCCATGATCCATCTTTATTTCACAAAGTGGGTAATTAAATGTTCTGGTGTGCTTACAAGCAAGAAAAAGAGATATACCCCTCTTTCATGATTTTCCTGCAATTTTTACTTAAACTCACATTGCACTCACTACTCAGGTGAGTGTTCATTGCCAAGAGCCATTCATAGATATGTCCTCTATGAATGTATTGGACCCTCTTTTTAAAGCCTACCAAATTAGTGCCTGATTGAAAAAAAACTGTAAAGCAGACAAAGGGAAGTACTTCTTCACTTGCCTAAAATTCACCTGAGAAACTCATTATCCACTATTTCTCAGGGTAATGAATTTCTCAGCTGAATTATGTGTACAGCTAAAAGTACTCCCTTTTGTCTGTTTTATATCTTTTTCTGATCAGCTTCATTGGGCAGAAGACCCCTGTCCTAATATCTTTAGAGGAGATCAGACTTTCCTTGCTCACTTCCTCCAGGCCCTACACTTCCTATTTCTTTAGATACTTTGATCGTTTCTCCCCTCAGGTGATTTCCCCCCCAGATGAAGAGAGTCAACAATGCTAGAACTTTCATACAAGGAGAGAAATCACAACTTCATTAAAATGCTTTAGGAAACTACAAAATATCTGGGGGTTTCTCATTCTCTTTTTAACATTTGAAGATGGAGGAGAAAATGTGACCCTAGTGAAAAATGTGATGGGATACTGCAATAATTTCTTATGTTTCCAAGATATAGATGTTATTTTGTACTAAAGGTGAAAATAATAACAACAAGAGGAAATAACTATTGCTAAACAATTTCTGGGCTATAAATCCTTATTTTTTTCCATACTAGTAATGGAAACGTAGTAAGTAGGGCAAGTTGTACAATATTATCTACCTTATTGGAGTTAGCCAGCTGCAGGCAAAGTTGGCTGGATAGTAAAAGATAGGAAAAGTGTCACAGCTGCTTGCAGCATCCTTCTGGGTGATGCTGTAGTGATTCAGCAGAGCAGATGGCATATGGCCATTGTTGTCATTTTCCAGGACGATCTTATCAATTGTGTGACATGTGTGGCCTGAAACCTTAGCTGAGGTGGCAGTTCTAAAACATTTTCAAAGTAAAACAATGTTCATAAAAAGAAAAACTCAAGTTAATAGATACCAATAGGTCTAGTTTTCCTTTCTTCAATGTTGAAAAGAAGATTTGTGACTGAGTCATTAGTCAAGCTTTCTTGTGGTCTTTCCACTATTCAAATACTGTGAATAGACCTTGTTAAAGATGCTGTGTTATCCAATTAGGGATAATATTAGGATATCAATGAAGCTTGTGATCTTATCTTGTTTTATGTTGAAACTCTCTTTTCCTGGAGAAAAAGACACGTGTTTCTATCCTTACAGTATAATGACACCAGAGTTTTTGGCTGGCTTTGTAAAAAACCAAACAAAGAAATAAACACACAATCCACAGTGTATAATCTTTTCTCTGGGTTCTTTGGTGTAAACTAGATGCTGACATTGTCCAATTTATCTTAAAAATACCGGGTTGGCTTTTTGGAGTTGAAAATGCTGGGCTGTTGTCATTATTAAAAACAGATTAGTAGGCTATAAATCACTGTCTCCTGGTCAGTGCTAAAGAGGATCTAATATAATGGTTCCTGCTCTAGGAGAAAGATAAAAAGCCAAAAACTCCTTTGTTTTAGGAATTGAACCCAAATTCTATTCCAGTTCTCTTAGATCTCCATATGATAAAGATACAACGAAGGACTATATAACATTAACAAAATGAAAGTGAAAAAGAATAAAACAATAATAACAAAACCAATTAACCTATTATTCAATATAAAATTCTAAAACTAGAGAAAGGGTTACAGGAGGGGAAGTTACTGGTGATGTTCAGATAGTACAAATGAAATAACAAAATTATATGCACACACACTCCCATTCTTTGTCTGGGGATAAGGGGAGAGAAATTGGTGTAGCTGGATCTTTTGTCAATCTCTGATAGGTCAGAACTTGAAGTATGGCTCTCTTGGTTGAAAACC
Source organism: Thamnophis sirtalis (assembly GCF_051295495.1). Lineage (NCBI taxonomy): Eukaryota > Metazoa > Chordata > Lepidosauria > Squamata > Natricidae > Thamnophis > Thamnophis sirtalis. Next base: position 103,256,689 of record NW_028261386.1, on the reverse strand, counting down.
TTGTCTGCAACCCTGATTGAAATGGATCAGTAAAAGCTGATGTGAAGAACTACCGACCCACAAGAGAACAATCCTCTCAAGAACTTTAGACAGCAAAGGAAGAAGAGAGGCAGGATGATAACCAGATCTTACAAGAGGATCAAGAGGAGATATCTTTCAATAAAGGAATGTGTTGAAAAAGAAGCCAAGAAATATAATAGGATCCGAACTTTGAACAATAAAGCAGAACTCTGCTCTAAAACTTTTGGTCTGGGTGTGCTTTGAAAAAGATGGAGCTGAAGCGCTTTAGATGTTATGTGAATACAATTTTCCTCTGCTCCTCATAAAAGTATGGATGCCTTCCCCCAGCTTTCTGTGGATGTCCCAAAAGAGGTTGCTACTTTAAGAGTTGCATTACAGATGTGACATTCTAATAATTTCACTTGTTAAAAAAGACGGGAGTATTTTGAGGCTTTGGAAGAAGACATGTATGATTGAATGCAAGCATGTCCTGCATTTGCAGGAGATCTGAAATAACTTCTGCCAGAATGTTATCAAAATTTCATGGCTTTTGGGAAAGGAAAGGAGAAATTTCTGTAGACTATGTGCATGGAAAAGATCCTCTGGAAATAAGAGGTGGTATTCAGCAGGTTCTGACCAGTTCTGGAGAACCAGAACAAGTAGCATAAATTTTGAGTAGTTCAGAGAACCGGTAAATACTATCTCTGACTGGCTCTGCCCCCATCTATTCCCTGCCACCTGAGTCCCAGCTGATCAGGAGGGAATGAGGATTTTGCAGTAACCTTCATCTGCCACGCCCACCAAGCCATGTCCACAGAACCGGTAGTAAAAGTTTTGTATCCCACCACTTTCCTGTCCTACTCCAGTAGGGTTTTAAATGTTGGGATCTTACAGTGTATCTTGTAAGCAACTAGCAGCCAGTGCAGTTTTAAGTATAAGTTTTCATATTTTTCAGCAATTGCATTCCTGGATGCTATTTAAAGCATATTGTGACAATCAAGATGGAATGAGAGTGAGGCAAGAATAATTGCTGCTAAGTCTTATCAGTCACCTGAAGACCTGCTTTACAACTTGCACAGCCCAAAATTATAGAGTCAATTATGGTTGTAAAATGAGGACTGCTGTACTTGAATTATTCTCAAATCTGTTTAGCCCACAATAGTATAAAACTTAGCCTTTCAAAATTGGTATTGCAAGCAAGAAATCACACACTACATAGCAAAAAAACAACAACAATATTTGTATGTGTGGATTTATTGCTGTAGCTGGGTCTTAGAGCTGTAAAGAAATAATTTCAGGTCTAGATTATTTTTATTGTACATAGCAATTCCACATTCAATTCTCCTCTATGGAAGATTTTGTCATTTCTAATCCATTTTCAGAAAAACAGAACAACTGTTTCTTGCCACGTAGGTTTGCAAAACTGGGTTTTAACTTTCCACTCCCTCATTTCCTCCAGCAATTGCAATTGCTGTACTTCTGTTTATTTTACCCCCAGCGAGCCAGATACGTTCTAGCTTGGGAGCTTATTAAATGTTTGCTGATGTTTGACATGTTCTGGTGAACTCCTGTGTGCTCAGCATAAAAGGAGCAGCATGGAGCTTTGAATTCATCACTCAATCTATTCAGTAGCTAAGTGGAATTTCAACACCTCGTTTTCTCCCCTCACTTTGTGGCTGCTAATATATTACAAATATTGAATTCAGTTTTAGGAAATTACATCAGATGTTTCCCAGCATAAGATATTTTGCTTTATTTGATTAGGTACAGCTTATAGCAGGAATCTCAGCTGTCAAGCAAAGAACTGCAACAGCCAGTCTGCGGCCAGTGACACATTGGCAAGATCTCTTGGGCTTGCGCTTGAAAAAGGCATTGAGTTAAGCACATTTGCAAAGTTGATCTCCATTTGCCATTTGAACTGCAAAACACAAGCCAACAAGCAAAACAAAACAAAAAGCTACATTCACAGCTTTGTTTCTCCCCAGAATAGAAGAGAATGAAAAGGGGTGGGGTAGGGTTGGGTTGATCCTTATGCTGCAAGAGCCTGCTGGAATTAAAGCAACATTGCTCATGGTATGCTCTAACATTATGGCTAACCTACCAGAGCCTAGAGAGAGAAAGCTAAAGCATCCAGAATTTGACCACTTAAAGGGATATAGTCAAATCCTATTGGTTAAATATGTAGCTCAACATATGATGAGTTTAGAAGGAAGTGACCATTTGCTTTATGGAGATATTTTGCTGGGGTTTGTAAAAGAAAAAAACAACACCCCTGATTCAATGAATTTTTTTGCTCATGTACACCACACTCAATATATGCACTGCTATTCTTGGGGATGGGGAAAATGGGGGGGGTAATTGTGAACCTGCTTGCTATGCAGTGAGAAGAGAGATTTAGATAAAGAGGCAGGCTAATTCTGTTGTCTGCAGTTAGAGGCCCAGATCCAGTCATATTCCTTGACCTTTTTTCTTGCATTGACCCAGTGTTGTTCTCTTCTGTGTGCTTTTTATATCCAGCTTGTCTTTCACAAGAGTAGTGGTTGATACTGCAAGAAAGAGGGGGAAAGCTCAGATTCATAAGATCTTCAAGTTAGTCCAATGTGTGTCTCAAATGCTTATGACTTAGAGCTTTACCTTGGTGTGCATTCCAATATTGCATAGTCTTTACAATCCCAGAGAGGTAACATAGCACAAATCCAATTAAATCAATTTAGACTCCACTGATCCACTCTCATATTCTTGTCAGGAATAATGAATTAGTGGAGCTGGTGTGATTCAGTCATTCATAAAATGCTGGGCTGTAACTGTGAGTTTGAATTTAGTGCCTCTAGTTCACAGGGACACCCCAATGCCAAATCATTTTGTCTTTCACATGACCAACAGCATTTCAAATGTGCTACTGTTGTGCAAGAAAATCAATTAACATGATTGTAATAACTGGTGGAATGCTGCCAGTCAGCACTGGGAATAGCAGATACATCATCTAATGGAGCAGAGAACCGATATTTAATTTGGATACTTATACTTGAAGGTGCCTCATCGAATCGGTGATGTTGAGATTGTTAACTTTTCTTTTTTTATATACATTTCAATAAGCATAAGCAGTATAGAATAGATCATTTTGACATTAAATAGAAATGCCTTTCCCCAAATGCCAATATGCATCTTTTTAGGGACAGTTTATTGATTTGCTGAGTGATGAACATGTTGTTTATATAATGACTGGGGAAAAAAACAGTAGGATCAGTGCTTCTAGTGCCTGGTCTTCAAAGCAAGACTCAACTTATTTCTTTATGCAATTAATGAATAAGCCATGAGCTCCTCCCTGCGTGTTTTACAATTGATACAACCTTCATTTGATGCAGTGCACAATAATCAGTTATATTTTTAATGCTTTCTTACAATGCAGTTTTGACTGTTGTACTATGGCCTCTGATACAATAACTCCAATATTTATTTGGTGTATGCATTTTCACTCACATTTTAAAACCAGTTTTCCCTATGCTGTCAGGAAACTCATTTTTGTTTGGGTGTCATTGCTTTGGGGATAAATCAGACAAATTATCTTCATTTTGGAATGTAGAAAACAACTTCCAAAGATTGCCTTTTTGTACCTATTAACAGCAGTGTCCCCCAAGGTAGCATTTTAGGACCCACACTCTTTATGCTTTACATAAATTACCTTTGTGATTATATTGTAAGCAACTGCCTTCTCTTCACTGATGTTGTAAAACTATTCAACACCACAAACTGATGTTGTAAAACTATTCAACACCACTAACAATGTTGCTACCCTACAAAAAGATCAACCAACAAATGCTCTGTCTTACACATTGGCAGAAAAAATCAAAACACAAAATACAAGCTGGCCGGATATGACTCGTGTATGAAACCCCCACTCCCCACTGTCAAGTAAATTGGAGTACTCATCTCAAATGATCTAAGTACCAGAGCTCACTGTAATAACATTGCCAAAAAGGCATTAAGAGTTGTTAACGTAATCTTGCATAGCTTCTTCTCTGGTAATATTGTACTGCTAACCAGATCATACAAAACATTTGCTAGACCAATTCTCGAATACAGCTCATCTGTCTGGAACCTGCACTGCATATCGGACATTAATACAATCAAGTGAGTCCAGAGATATTTCACGAGAAGAGTCCTCTGCTCCTCTGCTTGCAACAGAATACCTTATGCCACCAGACTTGAAATTTTAGGTTTAAACAACTTAGAACCACACCACCTTCAGTTTGACCTAAGTGTAAGTACATAAAATTATCCGCTACAATGTCCTACCTGTCAATGACTACTTCAATTTCAAACACAACAATACACGAGCACACAATATATACAAACTTAAGGTAAACCGCTCCAAACTCGACTGCAGAAAATACGACTTCAGTAGCAGGGTTGTCAATGCCTGGAATGCACTACCTGACACTGTGGTTTCTTCCCCAAACTACCAAAACTTCAACCTTAGACTGTCTACTGTTGACCTTACCCTATTCCTAAGAGGTCTTTGAGAGGCATCCATAACCGCACCAGTGAGTCTACTGTCCCTGTCCTAATATTCCCTTGTATTTGTATTTGTATTTATAGCTTAGAGTTGAACTGTGGGGTCCTTGGTGCTCTGTGAACTTGGTTATTTTCTTGCAGATATTTCATTAGCAAATTAGATAACATCATCAGTGCTACTTACGTAATGAAATGATTGCAAGAAAATAATCAAGCTCAGAGAGCACTAAGAACCCCACATCATCTTTTAGTGTAGGCTTATGAGAGGAAAACCAGGAGAGAACCAGTTAAATTTGGGTGGTTCTGACCACAAGGAAAGTCTGGATAATAAAAGAGTATTTTCAGCCTGGGACTTCAGAGGAAATATCCCCTCCATAAATCATGGAATGTCTATCACTGAAGATTCTGGCAGTTTATATGTTGCATCTTAGATATCTTATGTTAGTTGATCCAAGACTGGCCACGTTGCCACACCAGATGCTTAAGGTTACCTATAGATGGTGAGGGAAATGAGTTTTAGCTAGCAAAGAGTTGCACTTTTCATTAACCTTATTCTAAATCATCCCTATTTGTGCATACTCTCCCATACTATAACATCTTAAAAGTATTTATGCAGTATTAAATTATTTATCTCCAAATCATTAGCAGTTGAACACAATGCTTTTGTGGGTTTCTTATTATATTTGGACCAAAGGTGCTTTTTCAAGAGGAAACTGGACTTTCTTGTTTTTCTTTGAAGATGTTTTGCTTCTCATCCAAGAAGCTTCCTCAGCTCTGACTAGATGGTGTGGCACGGAAAGATTTATACTCCTTGCAGACAGCTGGTCATTTGCATTCTTTTAGAGAGCCTTTAAGGCCCCTTCTAGTTTATCTGTGTTATCAGGGTCACCTGAGTGGTGCAAATGGGTTGGGAACCTTCTTGGAACTCCACAGACATTTACTACATCTGGACCACAAATTGTGCAATTGAGGTTTAGGATTACTCTGAATGCAACACTCTGTCCTGGGGAGACCACTGCCAATATCAGACATATTTTCACAAACCACACTAGAATTGGATTGTTGCTGTCGGGTTTTTTCTTTGGGGGGGGTGTTGTCATCTATTTTTAAAATTTGCACATTCCTTGCAAAGCTACTTTATTCCAGTTCCTTTTGTCATTTCATTTTTTCCCCACACTGTGAAATCTTAGGCTTTCTGAACTAGGAGCCTCATGCTGCATAGCTATAGGGCTGAGTTAATTAAGGGACTTCTGCCTGGTGACATTTATGCACCACATAAAGTCTGTTAGAAGAGATTTGTTGCAGGTTCCATCCACTAGAAAATATAATCTTGTGGGACCAAAGAGGACAGCCTTTTCTGTTGCACCTATCCTATGGAACATCATTCTCAGGACTTGATCTTGATGGTCTTCTTGAAGGGCCTCTTTGCCCTCTGACTTGAACATCAGAGAGCAGTATGGAACCCTTAAAATGTCTGCATGTTCTTGAAAAGCAGTGCTCTCCTGACAAATGTATTGTATGGTTTTTCATTGCTTTTTAATGTTTGCAGTGCTTGTGTGGCTGCTTCATTTTTTATTTTTTTACTACTGTTTGTTTTCATTGTAAGCTGCCCAGAGTCATGCCTAGCTGAGATGGGCAGCTATATCAGTTGAATTAATAGATAAATAGATGATAGAGAAATTCTAGGGTAGACAGAACGATAATTTAGTACAATCACCCGTTGGTATGTTTGACTGCTTTAATTACTTCTGCTTTAGTCAGTAGAAATATGTTGAGCATAAACCAGTGTCTTCAGAGCTCTGCTAACTGCACTGTTGTGTATTTTAAAATGTTGTTTTGTCTATTTATCCCCTTCCCTTGTTTATTGTAAGCCGCCTGGAGTCCTTCGGGAGTGGGCGGCATACAAGACTAATAAACTACTACTACTAAACTACTACTACCAATCCTTTCTTATTCCCCTCTGCTTAAATCACTTATATCATAATTTATCTCTAGCATCTGCCCTCTTCCCCCAAAGTTGTTTTCCACCTAACACTTATTGCTTAGCTTCAGAAGAAAGATCTGGCTTTTATGGGAGATTACTGACCTGGCAGTTTAAGTAGTCAGTTCAACAGAAACATATTTGTAAATATCAGTCTCATCTCAAACAACATCTGTGGTTGGTGGCTGCTTTTATTGGTTTACTTATCTGGCACAGGATTCTGGCTTGATCAAAGGAGAAAATGACAGACACAACATCCCAACATTTCTTGGCAGATAGGACCTTTTCTGAGATGTCTGGCAAGCCGCATATTGTATAAAGCGAAAGAGAGGATCATCTGTTTCTGGAACAGGTTGTAAAGCTGAATTATTAGTAAGGCTCAGGCAACACTCATTACACTTATTCTAGAAAATTGGAAAGCTGTTGGCAGTTATTTTCATACACTTCTGCAGCCAAATTGTTCTTCTTTGTCTTTTTTTCCCCTCTCACTTACTTGGAAGAGGTACCTGTCTTGCTGCTTGGCTATCGAGCTTAAAGCGATCCAGTTAATATTGCATTAGTGATATGTTTTATTGCTTCCATGCCAAATCCAGCCCTCTATAGGAAGACATTTACTTGCAATTTGATCGAGCATAGAATGTGGTTTTGGTCACTTTGCACAATGTTTTGGGTTGTGAATCATTTATGATGGCAACTTCTATGGGATTTTTAGATGAGTTGTGTCTCTCTGTTTAAGGGCCAGTTGCATAAAATCAATGGCTAAGATTAAGATTGAAAGGTGGGAATTGGTGGATTGTTTAATTGATGTGTTTCTTTTGCAAGATAGCAATACTTTTCTTGCAGCTCTTTATCAAAGCATGCTCATTTTGCTTTGTATGAACTGCACTGAGGATATAACAGGTGTTCCTGCCACGGGCAAGGAATTAATTAGAGAACAGAGAGAAAGAAAAACCTATTGTTTGTAGAAGAGAACATCCAAAAATATTTCTAAACAGATTTTTGAATTTTTTTTTTAAATGGGAATGATGCTTACCATTCTTTATAAACTTTGTTCACTGCCAGCCAGAGGGTTTCTGCCTCTCAAAATGACGCATCCTGGATTACATGTACCTAGGCTACCATTCAGATAATCCAGATAATGATTGTATAAACAGAGACATAGAATCAAGATCAATGAAGCATTAGTACTGCTTTATTAAATCCCTAGTAAGACCACACCTGGAATACTGCAACCAGTTTTGGTCACCATACTACAAAAAAGATGTTGAGACTTTGGAAAAAGTTCAGAGAACAGCAACTAAGATGGAGATTAAAACACATGAAGAATGGCTGTAGGGTTTGGGTTTGGCTAGTCTAAAGAAAAGAAGAATTAGGGGTGACATGATAGCAGTATTTCAGTATTTGAGGTGCTGCCACAAAGAAGAGGGAGTCAAATTATTCTCCAAAGCACCAGAGGGCAGGACAAGAAATAAGGGTTGGAAACTGAGAGAAACAACCTGGAGTTAAGGAGAAACTTCTTAACAGTGAGGACAATTAACCAGTGGAACAGCTTGCCTCCAGAAATTGTGGGCACTCCATCCCTGGATGTTTTTAAGAAGAGTCTAGATAGACACTTATGTGAAATGGGATAGGTTCTCCTAGAAGACCTCCAAGGTCCCTTTAAATTCAATCTAATCTAATCTAATCTAATCTAATCTAATCTAATCTAATCTAATCTAATCTAATCTAATCTAGTCTCCATTGAATTGAGATGAATAGTTAGGAACTTCATGAACACCCTATATAATTTTCTAGGCAACAGTTCACAAATAAGTTGTCATTGATTAATTCTGGGACATCATTTCAGCTTTCAAATTTGGTTTGTATCTTTGAGAATTTCCAGGTAATCTCCCACTGTCACATTTACCAGGTTTCTATCTTGTTAACAACAATTGGGTTGGCTAAGTGCTGCCATCTGCTGTAGGTCCTTGCATGAATATGATTGTGTTCTATGGAATTGGAGCAGTTTAACAGGTATTTGTCTTTCTCTAAAAAAAAACAATGCTATGGGTAATTTTTGGGGACTTTAGCAGAATTTTTATAAAAGGATTAATATGTATTTCAGTTAACCTCACCTACACTTTTTTTTTTTTTGCTCAAACATGCACATGGCTATAAAACAGAATTAAACTTAAATTTAGAATATATAACAGTTTGGGGTTTTTGGTTTTGTTTAAAGTTGATATGGATAGTTTAATTTAGGTATCTTGTTTGGAGATGAAATATGGTATTGTTACTTACACTGCCATTTGAAATTACACTGCCGTGTAATTGATACATCATTTCTAAATTATGAAGGTCTTTTTTGAAGTAAAACCATAAGTAATCTGTTACTCTGTGCAATATTTAATGTAGGAAGTGTGTGAAGGGATCTCTTTGTCCCATTCTGGCACTGAAAGTTTTTCTTAATTCCAAATGCCAGATAATACATGGATATGTGAAATGTGATCAAGGAATAAAAGAAGGGTTACAAGGAGTGACTGACCTTGGGACAGCTCCTCTTTCTCAACTCTAGGAAGAAGACAATGGCAAATCACTTTGACACATGCTCCCTGGAAAAGAAAAGGAAAACAAAAAAGGAAAGGAAAGGAAAGGAAGAAATCACCAGGAAAAGAGAAGGGAGGAAGAGGAAGAGAGAGAACACATAAGACTGAGACCTTTTATTTGTTTTCTTCTGAAGGAGTATATATTATATATGAGTTTATATGCTATCTATTTTAGGTCCTGAATGATATGCTAATATACTATATATAGTTTTGTGAAGATCCTGGATCACGCTGAAGTTCCATCAATATGTAATATACTTTTATTATCCTGGTATTTTCTTCTGTGTTACTTTTGCTTACAAAGAACAGGGAATATAGCTTGATTTAAGAAAATTGTATGCCTTCCCCCTGCTTGTTTTCTTTTCTTACCACGCTTTTCTCAACTGCCCTCCATCTGAAATGTTAAACCGCATTTCAGAGTGGCATTTTCTTTCTTCAAGCACAATCTGATTCATTTTAGGTGTTTAGGTTTTCCATGGTAGATGGAAACCATAGTGCCCCCACCAAAAAGAAATAGCTGACTCTTACTTATTGTATGAACTTCCCCCTTCAAAATTGGAAATTCCCTGGGAAATGTTGATTTCTTAGCATACAGTTCAAATAGGCTGGCCCTTGTTAAATTTAATGTGTCTGCTTACTCAATTGTTGCCTATGCAATATAAAATGATTTCTAATATCATGTACTGAATAAGAAATCTTGTACTCCCTGTATATCCTGATTTACCATGATCTATTGCCATTTTCCAAAATAGTTGTGGACACTCAAAAACATCTGAAGAGCCCCAAGATTTTACTGCTCAGAACAAGGGAACAAGCAAAAAGCAGAAACTTTAATCATGGTTATATCTTTAGAATGGGATTAGAAATTATGGTGGCCTCTGGAGTTGAACAGAATCTTAGAGTCAACAACAAAAACAACTTGGAGTGTGGCTTGATTCCCCCCCCCCCATGTTTTAATCAGCAAAGTGCAGACTTTAAATGAACAAGATGTTCCAAGCAATTATTCAAATCCTCATTTCTTATCTGTAATAGAAATAAACTTTGAATAATCATGACCATATGGACAACTGTCTTTTTTGTTACAAAACAAAACACAGTTCTGTTGGCTTATCCTAAATTGTTCAACAGTTCTTCTGAACTCTTTAATGAGCAGCAGCAGAGGGATCTTCAGGTTCAACTTGTTAATTAGCCATACAGCTTCTGGCTACTGTTAGGTCAAAAATAATTGATTTCAAAGGTGTGCAACATATGGGATACTACACAAAGATAATCTAATGAGTAACAAGGTATTCTAACTCTATTCTCAAAATAACTCCAATGGCATTGTAAGGGGTGGAACACAGATTTACTTTCACCCTTTTAGGAATTATTATGCCAGCATAATAATAACAGTATACTCTACACACACACACACACACACACACACACACACACACACACACATATGGAGAAATATTAATGGATTTTCACATGTCATGGAGGATAATTATTGATTTTTCCAGAAAAAAGGTTAGACGTCTATATGTGAGATGAAACCAAAATGTATGTAAAGTTTAGTTTGCTTGTAAGATTGATTTTTTGTTGCCTATAACCTTTTCAGAGACTGTTATTAATATTGTTTGGTGTTGTTTATAACCTTTCAAGACATATTATGAATACTGTTTGAAAATATCCTGATTAGTATTGTTTTAAAAAGGACCTTTAGATTTATAATGTACCATCATCTGTCTCCATTCATCACTAAGCTGACACATAATATTTTGGAAAACTATTGCATGCATACTTCATGACGTTTATGTATGGCTAGGGATATTTGAGATTGGGATTCATAAATGGTCAACATTTTTTTTATTGTTCTATTGGCATAACCTGGGAATCAGCTTTTGACTGGTGATTTAAAACAGTATTTTATCATTGATGTGACTAGTGTAGCACATACAACAAAAATGAAACAAAACAAAACAAAATGTGAACAAGTGTTTCAAAGTCTGCTGTGTTTTTCATAAGCAAGAAGATATCGATAACCAAATAGGAGCTCGCCAATCTCAGCACTGCTGCCTTCCAACCAGAGATTAGCTGTGCCAAACTGCATCTGAGTACATGCAGCCTACAGGGTAATGATGCTAGCTTTCTCTTTTAACAGCTTAGCAAAAATACATCTTATTTGAATTATTGGAGCTCTTTGTATGGATATGTCTATGGAGATTCTCCGATCCACAACAAAGTCCTTTCAACAGTTTCAAGAAGGCTCCACACCAATTCGAACCACTCAGGTGGCCCTGATGACACAGATAAACCTCAAGGTGACCTTAACGATCCACTAAAAGAATGCAAAAGATCAGCTGTCCGCAAGGTGTATAAATCCTTCCATTCCCCACCATCCAGTCAGAGCTGAAGAAGCTTCTTGGATGAGAAAGGAAATGTCTTTAACAAAAAAACAAACTTGTGGGAGGGAAGCATCTTTGAGTCTTTGTATGGATAGTTTGCCCAATTTCTATTCTTGTGTCTTGAGAAAGTGATTGTCGACTCATGGGACTTTTCTTTGAGAAACAACTGTATTTCTACTCTTTTCCACTTTCCTTTTCTGGGAATTAAATTGAGGTTAAATCTTGATTTGATGGTCCTGGCTATCAGATCCTTGCCTTTCAACTGAAACGTCAGAACTAGAAAACCAACAACACTTCTGATATTGTTGCTGCTGTGATGCCGCTATGGACTCAGGACTCAGAACAAGGCTTGCTAGCTAATATCTGCAGGTACATCAGCTGCGTACCCATTTCCACACAATCAGCTGCACATTGTAGGCCTGACTTTCTAGAACCCTTATTACTTTTGTAGGTTGAAACTGAGAGGCATATGCATTAGTTAAACCAACAAATAATACAGGGCGCCTTGGAGGTGTTTCCTTAAGGTGAGACGGTATTTCGTCATGCTTTGAGGATTATTTCTAAAGGATGTTTTCCCTCTTGCTTAGAAAGCAGAGGTGGTATTCTACCTGTTCGGACCAGTTCGGTCGAACTGGTAGCAGAAATATTGGGTGGCCATGCCCACCCACCCAGCTCTACAGCATCCCATATAGGCCCTTTTTTCGCCAAAAGTACATGCGCAGAAGGCTTGTGTGCATGTGTGGAGGTGGCACATACACTCACATTTACAAACAGGTAGGGAAGGTAAGTGAATACCACCCCTGTTAGAAAGATATCCTCATCCCCTAAGATCCTAATTCTCAGACGTGCTATCACACTTAAAATAGGTTTCTGTTTCACACCATCTTCCCTTCCTTTCAAGTCAGTTTCCTTGATGCAATAAAATAAAGAACCAGGATCTCATTTTTCATCTATGAAACACCTATGATTTCTGCTAAAAAATCTTGTTATGAAGTGACATAATGACATAAAACATTAGATCCATTACACTGGAAAGCCTAGTCTGAATAATTATCTATCTAATGGTTCTTGTTCTGGTGAAGTTTATGGAGCAACTAAATTGTTTACGGATAGTCTTATAAATGCAGTTGGCATCAGAATGTCAGTCGTATGTCATGACAGTTTTAAGTTGAGGCATCTACATGACTGCATCTGATTTTACAACCATTTTTACGACAAATTACATAGCAATAGCACTTAGACTTATATACCACTTCACAGTGCTTTATAGCCCTCTCTAAGTGATTTACAGAGGCAGCATATTGCCTGCCAAAATCTGGATCTTGATTTTACCGACCTGGGAAGGATGGAAGGCTGAGTCAATTTTGAGGCAGTCAGAATCGAACTGCTGGCAGTAGGCAGAGTTAGCCTGCAATACTGCATTCTCATCACTACCCCACCACGGCTCCTAATTAGCCATAGTCATAAGTGTGGAACCCATTACCCCAAATATGGCTTTTTTGCCAGAAAGAGGCAAAAAAACCCACCAGAAACTGGTAAAATGTAGTCATGTGACCATGACAACCAGTCATAAATGTGAGTCAATTGCTAAGCTTCCAAAATGCATTATGTGACTGCTAGGCACCAGTGCAGCAATTTACAAGAGCCAGAAATGCTTTACAGGCCATAAAATACCCTTTCCATATCTGAATAGGCCACGAGTTGAGGACTACATGTAATGTGTCAAGTAAAAGACACATCATTAATTTAGGCTTTTTCATCATACAGTTAAACTCACTGGAGCCTTACCTCATAAAGTCCTAGCTCCTGTGAGGATGAGATTGGTTCAATGGTCTTCTCTTTATACCTAAAATTCATTTTCCCATCATCTTCTGCAGCTAGATAGAAAAGAGAGGAGATGGCTTCTAAAAATATGGTGTACGGTTATACAGTGTTGTTCAGTTCAAAGAGAAGTTTGGTTGCCTATACTTCTTAGATATGTACACCAGTGGTGGGTTTCAAAAATTTTTAGGACCTCTTCTATAGGTATGGCCTGCTTTGGCCTGCTTTGTGGGAGTGGCTTGCCAGCCATGTGACTGGATAGGAGTGGCTTGCTGGCCATGTGATCAGGTGGGAGTGGCTTGCCAGCCATGTGACTGGGTGGGCATGGCAAACTTGTAAAATGTGGTGAAAGTCACTTAACAATACTCTTGCTTAGCAACCAAAATGTTAGCTCAGGAACTCTGGCATTGAAGTGTGCAATTCTTAAAGCTGTCAAGTTACAAGACCCTTGCACCCCTAACCGTTTAGGAAAAAACCCCAGGGGTGTTCAAACTTGACAGCTTTAAGACTTGTGGACTTCAACTCCCATAATTCTTCCTTTTGCTCTTCATCTTGATGATGTGTGGAAGGGTGGGGGGAGGGAGCTGGAACCGGTTATAAACGGCACTGTAGATTTGTGGAACTTCTTCTATAGAAGAGGTTAGAACTGGCAGGAACCCACCCAGTGTTTAAAATAAAACATAAATGTTGAGTTCAACAAATTGACCTTAAGACTTATTTGGAGCCTACATCTTAATTGTTTGTTATATATTAAAATTATCCTAAAGAGAAAGTCTAGTCTTCACTATCTATTTCTAAGAAGAGTTTTCCATGAATGAGGTCTACCTTTGACTTTTTAAAGTTGGTATTCCTCAGGCAAATGCCTTTCCAGGAAGCTGTGTCCTATTGCAAACATTACAGATACAGGAGCAAAGTTTATGTTTAACTTCTATTAGACCTGTGCAAAATAGCAAACAATTTGTCTTGATTAAGTGCTGTGCACCACAAAATTAATGCTCTTCGCTTTATTGAGATGTGGAGGTGATTCTATTTGCTTTATTGAGGTGCTCTGAATTGCTCTGACTGCCACTAGTGGCAAGTCCAGGAGCCAGAAGAGACTTATGTACATGTACTATGCAACCACAGATAAATCTTCTAATGTTTCCACTTGTCTTCTGGCTACTAGACTTATTGGAAGAAGACATCAGGGCAAAATGAAGCAACATGGAAATATTGCTTTGCTCTTTAGAAGAACGTGCCTGCTTCTTTTGTTTTCCTTAAAGTATCTTCAGAATGAAGCAGTCTTTCAAAGCTTTCCATAGGCAGATATTTTTTCCCTAGCCAGCTCCCAAACATCTTCTCACTTTCTCCAAAAACATCAAAAAAATCCTTCTGGGGTTGGATTATAAGTTTCATCTGGGCCTTTGCCTAGTAGATGGTTACTTCGCATTTTTTCCCCACCTGTTATATAACATTTAAGTAGGAATAATTTTAACAATTTGTTTTATTTTGATTTAGTTTTCTAGAATTTTTTGAGATATTGGGCATATCAAACTAGAACTGAGATGGCGAACCTATGGAACGCATGCTGGCAGTGGCACACAGAGCCATCTCTGCCAGCTATCGCCCATTGCTCTTCTGGGTTCAGGCATGCACATGTGCACCTACCAGCTGGTCTTCGTGCATGTGGAAGTGCCGGAAACTGGAAGAACAGCTCCCTGGAGCACATGCATACTCCAGTAAGCTGAGATTCCAGTTTCCAGTGCATGTATGCCTGGTGGACAGCTGGTCTTTGCATGTGCATGCGCACCAGAAACAAAAAACAACAACAGGCGATTGACATTCATGTGCATGCCAGAAACCAGAAGCTCAGCTTCCCAGTGTGCACATGCGTGGCAGGGAATTGCTCTTCCATTTTCCAGTGCTCCTGTGCATGCGTGCCAGGGAACTGCTCTTCTGGTTTCCGGCACTCCCCCACATGTGCGTGCCCTCCCATTTTGGCACTCGGGCTGAAAATGTTCGCCAACACTGAACTAGAACATTAATAGTTCATTGTTTTTGAACAAAATAGTGTTCTGTCTAGCTCTAACTTCCCTTTTAATGAAATTGTTTGCATTCTGTAAAAATATATTTCTTCCTGTCTATTTAGTGGTACATACCTCATATGAGATAAGTGCAATTTTCCTGATCTTACTGTGAACATTTCTCCTTCCTGGTCTCTTTTTTAAATTTATTTTTTGCCTTTTGTCAAACAATTACATGGAAGAAAGGAGCAAGAAATATTAAATAAAGCACTTTTATTAAGGGAGGAAAGTAGATTTTTATTAGTGGGAAATTTCATATTTGGGGAATTTGTGTGATGTGGGTTAAAAGGAAGCTTAGAGATATAGAATTTGTAGATTCCATTCAGTTGAGATCCATCTGGAGGAAGGATTCTAATTGTCATGAACAAATGAGTGGTCAAAATCAAAAGGTAATTTGCTTTACAGAAACATCCCTACTATTGTTTTTTTTGTGCACATGCTAGAAATGAAAAGTGAATTTTGAGTTTTAGTACACTATATGTATCTCCAAAGAGCCAGATAGGGACATCAATTAAGGTATCAGGCTAAAATGGGAAAGTGTAAATTCTAGCCCTGCCTTAGGCACAAAACCAGATGGATGACCTTGAGCTAATCATTGTATCTCAGCCCTAAAAAGGAGTAAATGGCAAAATACTTCTGAAAATTGCAGGGACCAGTCCAGGTAGCACTCAGAAGTCAACATTGACTCAAACAAACACACACAGGGACAGTGTATCTCTTAATCGGGGGACAACATTATGTAATCTCTAGATTACAAATCCTAGTTTGAATTGAATAATTTGAACTCCAATATCCTTGGAGTAAAAACTGAGCTCTGGTTGGGCTTGTAGTATACTGTCCAAAATATGCCAGAGCTGACCAGTTTTATTCTTACTACTGGCAAAGAACATTCAGTAGCACACTGAATGTAAATTGTACTAAATCTAGTAATCTAGTTTACTTGTTTTCTCTCTTATAAAAAGGATAGTAGAAAAAATTGGTTGACTAAAATCATGATGAGCAAATGTCCCTGTGAGCAGTATGTCTAACTTGACTTCACTTGCAATTTTATTGTTGGTACTACTATTGTTGCTTTTTCTACATTGTCTTACTTTTTATGATTGTTTTGTTTTTCTTCCTTTGATTCTGTTATTGGTTCCTTAGGAAAGAGGAACAAAAGTCAAAAATTACAGTAGGATTAATACAGGAAGTTGTTCGTTAGACTTAATCAAAACAGCAACATGAGATTTATGTCAGATCAGAAATGTACTGTCCAGAATTTGTTTTTCAGTGGGCTACTGATAAATGTGTGAATATGAGAAATCTATTGTACACTTATTAATTG
Organism: Thamnophis sirtalis; assembly: GCF_051295495.1. Classification (NCBI taxonomy): domain Eukaryota; kingdom Metazoa; phylum Chordata; class Lepidosauria; order Squamata; family Natricidae; genus Thamnophis; species Thamnophis sirtalis. The sequence continues at coordinate 103,240,013 of NW_028261386.1, read as the reverse complement.
AACGATAGCATAACTATGAAGTCAATAGGCTTATCTATGGAATGTCTCACAAAAATATGGAGCTACAGATTTCTAACTGAATATATAAGAATGGTTTTATGACGAAAATAAAGCATGCATGAGAATAAATGTGATGTTTAGTGAATTATTCCATATTCAGCAAGGAGTAACACAAGGATGTAGAATGTCCCTTTGGCTGTTTAATGTCTTCATGGATAAATGTATAAGGAATGCTTGTGGTAGAATTAGAGGCATGCTAGTTGGGGATAGAAATGTGCATAGACTTGGCTGTTGGCTGAGAACATGAATAACTTCCAAGGAATATTAGGTAAATTATAGCATAAAAAGAGAATGAATCTGAAATTAATATATTAAGCACCCAGAAGGTTGTGCTTGAAGAGAAAGCGATCGAGACAAGCAGTAGAGCATGATAGGCTTGCATTTGGAGGGAGGGAAGGAGAGAGAGGGAGGGAGAGAGGGAGGGAAGGAGAGGGAGAGATATGAAAAGTACAAATATCACAACTGGTTTGGCAGTAGCTCATTTGAAATGGAACTGAGTGATCTAGTAGAATGAGCCAATAGTGTGATGTAGCTGCTTGGAAAGCATATGATATTTTGGGATATACTAAGTAGAACATAGACATAAGATCATGGGAAGTAAATATCTGCTTATTCTGCTTTGGATGGGCCCCATTGGAACCCTATATACAATTCTGGACATTGGAGTCCCAAAAGGACACCTTGAGAACTGGTTCAGAGATGGACTGCCACGTTTGTGATAGAATTGGAAAGTATGAGGACTAGTTAAAAATAGTGAGTTTTAGCCTGCAAAAGAAAGACTAATATGACATATGAAAGCAGTTTTCAGATTGCTAACATTTTGTCATAGATAGGGCAGGTCACTGGACCAGAACCTTTGGACATTGGCAAGAATTTTCTGATTGTTAAATGTGACCTATTAATGAAATGAGCTGTGTGATGAAGTGGAATGTTTCCCTTCACTGGAAAATTTCAGAGAGAGGTAGATTTCCAACAGGGTTACTTCTTTATATGTGCTCACCTAGCCCTGATAATGCTTGCCAATTTTTAACTCATGCCTTCCTTCCTTCCTTCCTTCCTTCCTTCCTTCCTTCCTTTCTTCCTTCCTTCCTTCCTTCCTTCCTTTCTTTCTTCCTTTCTTCCTTCCTTCCTTCCTTCCTTCCTTTCTTCCATGAAACCAAATATTGTGCTATGTGAGAGTTTATGCTTCCCCTCCTGTCGAATCCAGGAGGTACAGGTATTCATTTGGGGGTGTAGAGTAGGATGCATATGTTGTGCTCTGCGTCATATGACCAGCAGAGAGAAAGGGTGTGTGTGTTTAGAATGGAACTGTTGTCAACATCGGCACCTACTTTTCCCACGTTTGCATAGTGAATTTCCCTACAGCCCTCAGTTGTTCTGACCCATTTTCAAGTTCAAACTTTCTTTTTCTGATTCATTTCTTCCTCCCTCAAAGTTGATCCCATTTTGTTCGGTTCTTTGGAGATGGAGAAAAAGATGGAGAGAGAGCCAACCTCTTTGACATATTAAAAAAAAACATGTGCTGTGTTACTTAGTCATCGATACACACAGCAGAAACAGCAGCTGTTTACCATTCACCTGAAACTCCTTCCTTGTCATTTTGTTAAAATAGGTTTTGAAAAGGGAAACATTAATGATAAGTCCCAGCTCAGTAATTACTAGATATTTACTGAATGGTGCTTTCTTAGAACATTTGTTATAGCCAATTATTGCTGATAAGCTGTGTTGTTCCAAGGTTTATTAATTGAATTATAATCAGTTTACACAAACTCCATAGAAATTTGTGCTGACAGTGCTTCATTTTCTAAAAAAAAAATACCCAGCATTAATGGAAAATATCTATGCAACATTTTCATAGAAACAATTAAGACTTTGCTCATAGAGGACGCTAATAAGATTCAAAATGTATATTGGGTGCAATCTAAGTAAGTCAGACTTCTCTAAATACCATTTTAATCAATAGGATCTTGGCAGGCAATTAAGCTCTTAAGTCCCACTGATTCTAATGTGTCATTTTCTGGTTTTTAACCATTCACTTGGTGAAGTTTCCAAAAGAATTTGGAGTTTAGAGGGGGATTGAGTGTTTTTTTCTGGTGAGACTGGTCAATCAGGGCAACATGGTCTACCCAAATATGAGATGGAGCACACTGCTTCCACTTTCACCTTTCAGCCCCAACCAGGAGCCTTTGCTTGCAGTCACTTTTGTGACAAACTATTTTTGTGTTGAATTTATATTTCACCGACAAAGAAATAAAGGGAAACTAATATAGATCTATTTCAAGCTATTCAGTTCTCATCAGCTAGCCATACCCTTTCAGGGATTTGAACCCAGGCTATTTGCATATTAGGTTGATGTAATGGGATGGAGTATACTGCTTCTGCTTTTGCAGAAGTAGTATGCTCCATCCCATATTCAGGTAGACCATGTTGCCCTGATAGACCGGTCTCACCAGAAAAACACTTAATCTCTCCCCTGGTATAGTCAACAAAGCGAGCAGAGCCCATAGCTTAGAGGTTAATACATCTGCCTAATATGCAAGTAGCCCAGGGTTGAATCCCAGAAAGGTTATGGCTAGCTAATGAAAACTAAATAGCTTGAAATTGATCTATACTAGTCTCCCTTTATTTCTTTGTCAGTAAAATATAAATTCAACACTAGAGAGGGATTGGTTATATCAATCGTAAGAAACATGATGTGGTGGCATTAATTAGTTAGAAGTATAGTTTTAATTTCCAATTGTATCATAAAAGGAAGAAGCAGAATGAATTTCTCCATGTGATTACATCATTTTTAATATGGAGAAGACTGTTGAGAATACCATGGACAGCCAAGAAAATAAACTAATGGATCATCAGACCAATCAACCCAGAATTGTCCTCAAGGCACAAATGATAAGCTCTGATTATCCTACTTTGGAGTCATTACGCAACAATCAATTTCTCGAGAGAAGCTCTAATGTTGGAAAAGGTTTAAGAAAAGAGAAGAAGTAGACAATAACCATTAAAGTGGATGGATTCAGTTACAGTGTTATGAGTGCACTGTGGAAGACCTGAAAGACCAAGTTAGGGACAGATCATCCTGGATAATATATATGTTGCTGGGTGGGTTCCGGCAGTCATTACTGCCGGTTCGCTTGTGGGTGCACAACGCATGCATACATGCTTGATGCATGCTGTGCATGCATGCACAGTACAATAAAAATTGTTCTGCACATGTGCAAAAGCAATAAACAAGATGGTACCTGTGGCGCTGCCCGGAGAACTGGTTGGGGGAATGGCAGGCCTGGGTCACTGCCAGTTCCAGTGACCCAGGCCACCAAACTACTACCGGTTCGGCCAAATTGGTCTGAACCGATAGGAACCCAACTCTGATATGTTGTTGCTAGGAATAAAAAGCAACTTGATAGCACATAATGAATAAAAAATTACTGTGCATGTGGCTTTCTGAACTTTCTGATATCCTTGGTGAAATGTTAGCCATGAAGTACCAGACATATGCATAAATTCCAGACAGCACTTGGATAGTATCCAATATAAGGCTGAAGATATGCTGTAATAACATTCTGCATGGGGCTGCCTTGAATGGTGCCTGGAAATGCTTAGCACTTAAGGACCACTGCAAGGAAATTATTGATTAGGGCCAAGTCTAGCTTTACTGGCTTCTGATCAATTTTGGAAAAAGTCCAGTAAGGGTTTGTGCTAGATATTACACAGCAGTGGAACATATTAGTCAGGGGTGTTATTTATTTACCTTCTCTACCAGTTCGCAAATGTGAGCATGTGCATGTGCTTTTCCTTTAAAAATGGGATGCCGTAGATCCAGGGCGGGTGGGCAGGGCCATCCACCATTTCTGCTACCAGTTCAGGCAAACCGGTCAGAACCAGCACAATACCACCTCTGATATTAGTCCAAAGTCTGTATAAGCCTCCCTAAGATGCTGTCCTATCAGCATCTGAAACATTCTAGGTAGTAACAACAGAAAGGATCTCCTTTGGTGGCTACTTTGAAACTAAGCTTCAGTCTTGCCTCTAATCACCTGATACCAGGAGAAACTAATTTATAAGTTATGGTTCCATGCATGGGTGAGTTGCTGCAGGGGTGGGTTACTGCTGGTTTGATGTGTGCAAAACATTTCTGTGCCACACTCGATTTGCTCTCATTGACACAAAAATAGGTGCATGCATAAAACTTTACCAAAAGGAAAAAAAAATGTGCAATTACAATTGTTCTATGCATGTGCAGAACTGAAAATAAAGATGGTGGCCCTGTAGGAAAACCTGTTCGGGGGCTTGGCAGGCCTGGGTCTCTGCCAGTTCCAGCGACCCATATCACCCAACCACTACCTGTTTGGCCAAACTGGTCCAAACCGGTAGGAGCCCACCTCTGGTTATACCAATGTTTTGGCATGATTCCCAGAGGAGGTTAACCAGACAAAGTCTCTTTTCATTGCAATCATATTATGTACAGCTGGGAAGAAGAATATCATAGCATCTTTGAAGTAGAAGCAATGGCCAGCAATGGAGAACAACCAGGTAGAATAGTAGGGTGCCCTTCCCAGCTGTGTTGTTGTGAAAAGATGTCTTGTTCTTGCTGGCATCTGATTTGTGTGAAAGCTAGAGAATATATAAATAGCAATGTTGCTGATTGTGAGGCACTAGAAGACATGCAGTCCAGATTTTGAGTGTACAAAGTACTTGAGATAGAAGTATTAGGAGAGAAATGTCCCAAAGAAGATCAGTGCAATAGAATTTGATTTCATATAACAAAGGCTGAGTTGAGTTGGGTTGCAGAGGTTTTTTTTTTTTTTGAGACTTCTGGCTCTGCTGAAACCATAACTGATTTCTTTTGCAGAGAAGCAAACATAAATAATTAAGCTAGAGCTGCCTTTTAAAAGTCATTCCATCTGCATTGTCTGTAAACAAACAATGGCTTTTGGCAGACATTAAAAGTGTAAATGAAGCTGGCACAAGCTTAATTTTTGGCAGGCAATTTAGGGGTATCAGAGCTGGGTTGCAAACACCCGGACAACCACTGGATGGCAGCAAAGAAGCACGAAAAACTCAAAGACATACAGAAAATTCTTTCTTGCCCTCTAGCCATTGTCTAGATTTCTGCAGCCTGGCTCTGATAACCCTAAATTGCCCCATTCAATTAAGCCCTCAAAATTTAAAATTATACTAGAGGAGAGCAATTAACCCATTTACACATGATTTCTGTTTCCCCCTTTCTTTCATTAAATCACACAGAGCTACAATTACAAAGAGCTGTACAAGCATACAAATATGCAGTGATTTTGAAGTACATGTTGACAATGACAGTTTGGATAGTCCTAATAATAATGATAAAAGAGGAAGGGAATGAGATTATGCGAAAGAAGAGGATAATACTTTTTTTAAAAAGCAATGGTGTAATTACGTTGATTAGGAATAGTAGTGGTTACTAGACCACCCATGATCTGTTGGGTCATCCTTTCAGAGATGTTTCTTTACCTAAACAGAGAAACAGAAACAGGTGAAGGACTATTGTTTTGGTTTTGAAATCAAGGTAAAAGACATCACTTTATTAAAGAAGAAAGATATGTAGCAAGACAATTACACAGGTGCTCTTTGTTTAACAAGAGATGCTTTTGATCACATTTCTTTCAACATAATGCCCCATGATGTTGATTCAGATTCAATTTTGCCTGAATTAATGCCAGGACTTTGTTGGCTATTTGGGCATTAAATCATCTCTCATGTTGAAATGCTGGCCTCCGATCAGAATCAATAGCAATGGAAGCTTCTAGCAGGTCTCAAATTTGTTCTGTTGCAAGTTAAAAGAATGCAGCGTGTGGATTTCATTGCTATAATAGTTTCACCAATAATTCAAAAATCTCATATTGAATTCCCTCATTATTGAGTGTATCTATTCTTAATTCTACACTGTCTTGGGGATCCATGAAGTAGTTTTCAATAAAATTGGCTTGCTGGTTGTTGACTTGGGTTACATGTCTAATGCAGGGGTATCAAACTCAAGGCCTGCAGGGTGCTTAGATCTGGCCCAGGCATTACTGTATCTACTTTGCAGAGGTTGATTTCATTCTCCATCTGTGAGAATTTAACCTGATGAAAGGATATTACTATGCTTTAAAGCTACTTACACCAAGAGGACATTCCACCCCACTAGGGATTGGCGCAAGGCAGAGAGTTTAAAAGTGGGGGTGTCATGGCGCTTAGTAGAGGCTCTTTGAAGGGGCACACTGCTTGAATCGGCACAGATGGATTAATTTTGCATATGTTTCACTCATTATTTATAATTGCATTAATCATTTATTGATTGTCTCCATTATTTATAAGAGGCCTTGCTCAGCTCACATAGATCTGCCTATTGATGTTGACTTAAACCATTATAATTTCTTAAAATTAAAAATTTAAAACTCGTAGTCAATGCAGTCTTGCATTGGAGAGAAGTTTAAACAAAACTCAAGGGCATTGCAATCTGAAGCATGTTTTCTTAGAAGGAGACATTATTGCGGGTCCAAGATTCATGACAACCATTTCCATTATTTCTAAGAGTTTGTTGGCCAAACATCCCCTGAAGAGAAATAAATATTCTCGTACATGTCATTATTTTTTTATTTTTTAATCAGTTTTAGAGAGTGTTTGGTGCTAGAATAAATATCTTAGTATTTACAATCCAATTACACAAAAAATCTTAAAGAGACTCTGAAACATGCTAAGTTAAACGGATTTAACTTAGCAGACAAAACTGTTTCAGAGTGTTTCATATTGCTTTTTTAAAATATAATTTTCATGCATGAGCATAAACAATTTTGGAGGGCATGAGTCACGCAGGTTGATAATTTGCAGGGAGGATTCCTTTATTTATGTTCGGTGGCAACAAAAGGAAGCAATTTCTTTCTTCAATCTTGAATGCAAAATAGGAGATTTTAAGGGACTTCAGAGTTAAAGGTCTATGACTCAGCATGGTAACCAAAATGGGGCCAATAGGCACATCATCCCTTTTATACCAGTGCTTTGCCTCCTAAAACTGCCATAGTATTGCCAGTCTTTTTTTCCTCAGGGACCCCGGTTATAGTTTAATTGAAAGATGTTGCAACATTATTTCCAAAAGTTCCCTGCCCCTAGGACCAAGGAAAGAAACATTCTTTTCTCTAATAGAAATAGCACTTGGACTTATATACCGCTTCATTATGCTTTACAGCCCTCTCTAAGCGGTTTACAGAGTCAGTATATTGCACCCAACAAGCTGGGTCCTCATTTTACCAATTGTGGAAGGATGGAAGGCTGAGGCAACTTTAAGTGCATTGCCAACTAAAGACATGAGGTTCCCAAATCTTCATATAAAGATTTCACAAAATCAGAATGAATTTTGGTCTCACCAACTCCACCACCAGAAAACTAGCATCTGTTATACACTCTAGAACTGCTTTGGGATCCAGTATTTATTTGAATATAGCATTAATTTCACTTGGGACACAGCCCTAGTTAAAATATTCATGATTAAAAGAGTGGTTGGGCTCTCACGTGGCCTGCAGATATTCTGAAATGACATAATTGTCTTGCCTACGAAGGTTAGCTGTCAGGCCAACTATGATATATTTAAGCCATATTCCTGATTTTTCTAATGGTTTTCAAACAAACAAGACTCCTTTTTCAGGATTTCTGGGCCAGCAGCAGTGGTGGGATTCAGCCACTTCTCACCTATTTGGGAGAACCGGTTGGTAACTTTCTAAGCAGTTTGGAGAACCGGTTGTTGGAAGAAATCTCATTTTATTTTTTCCCATTTTACAGGGCTAATCCTGCAAGGAAGGCAGGAAGGAAACATTCTGGTGTTGTTTCTAGCCTCATCTTTATTGCCCTGCTTACAGAAACTGCCTCTCTGGTTAACCCTTATTATATTGTAACAGCTAAGGTGAAGCGCCCATCAATGTGAGTGATGTTGAGTTGGCCACGGCCACACAGTCACATGACTACCAAGCCCCACCTACCCTGCTGGTCATTAGGACAGAGAACCGGTTGTTAAATTATTTAAATCCTACCACTGGCAGTAGCCAGTAAAACTAATAAACTTTCTTCTCCCCTCTACCAACTTCATTTATGCAGTAACCAGCTAACAAGTGGTTGGAAGGAAAATGTAAAAGAAAACTTGAACACAATTATAAAGAAGGATAAGAACAAAGAGCATTATTTCCTTTCTGTATGGAGGAATTTTACTATTTGATAAAAGATGAAGACTATTTTATTTTACCCATTTGGTGTTCGCTCATTCTTTCTATTAACATCTCTTTTATACAGTACATATAAACATTACCAGTTGCTGAATTATTTGTGTTCTGATTGAGTTGACTGTTTGCTCAATATTTAGAGAAACCATTATGTACCCTAATGCTTTTTCTGAGCAACATTTTTCTTCTACCTTAACCTGTAAGAGAAAAAAAAAGGGGGGGGGGAATCAACCTGGAAATGTTGCAGTCACACCTAATAATGTGTGTCTAGGTGACAGGTCTTGTGCATGTACATATTTACAGAAAGGGAGTGCATTACTTTCATAGCACAAAGTATCTCATTAAAATGAAGAGCACCTCCTTCAAATACATGTCAGCCCAAGAGGATTGTGACTATGTAACTGTATAAATGGTCTGCATGAAAACTATGTATATTTGCACTTAAAAGCATTCCAGAATGATGTCAAGAAGCCATTCAACAATAATTAGGGGGGAATCTGTAGATTCTGATTAGCAATTCCAATAGCAATAGCACTTAGACTTATATACCACTCCACTCTGAGCAGATTTACAATCTCAGCATATTGCCCCCAACAATCTGTGTCCTCGTTTTACTGATCTTAGAAGGAAGGAAGGCTGAGTCATTCTCAAGCCTGTTAAGCCATTCTTTACCAGAGCTACATGAATTCTCTATATTCAAAAGCCCAATAAAGTCACTTCAGGGATTAGATCTGGCCCACAAAGAGCCAATGAAAGCAAAGCTTATGAACCATGGGGAGTTTGAATGGATAAAATGAGAGCTTATCCTGGGCTTGCTGAGTCCAGATAGTACAATTAATTATCCAGGGAGATTCTTTTCATAATAAAATATTTTATTCTTCAGCTGTATATAATATGAATTGCAGGCTCCAGCCACAACACACAAACACACTCATCCTACATGTGTGAATATAAAATACAGCAGCATAATCAAGTTAGGTGCTTTCCAAATGTTTGACATGCCAAGCTCAAAAGATTTGACATCACTGGATTAGACAGTTGTATAGAAGATTATGCTACCTATGTCTCTACTTTCCACTTCCAGGGCTAGAAATCAGAAATAGTTAACCATGGATGAATGACTACAAAAGTTGATGGAGTTAGCAGAGATGGCTAATTGACTCTTTTGATCAAAGAAAAGAAGTACTTTTGATTGTACTTGGAAACCACTTCTGGACTTTGCGCTTAAGGTGGGGGGGGGAATGAAACTTTTATTTTGGGTTTTATTGATCAGATTGATTTGTCATTATAGAAATGGCTAGTTTATACTATTATGGAAAAATAAAAAGTTGAAGTTAGATGTTAATGCTTTATTCTACTACAATAGAAGGAGTTAGCAATAGCAATAGCAGTTAGACTTATATACCGCTTCATAGGGCTTTCAGCCCTCCCTAAACGGTTTACAGAGTCAGCATATTGCCCCCAACAATCCGGGTCCTCATTTTACCCACCTCGGAAGGATGGAAGGCTGAGTCAACCATGAGCCGGTGAGATTTGAACAGCCGAACTGCAGAACTGCAGTCAGCTGAAGTAGCCTGCAGTGCTGCATTTAACCACTGCGCCACCTCGGCTCTTGGTAGTCAATGCCTTTTTTTTCTCCCCCCCCCCTTCTCTCATCCTTTTCCCTTCCTCTCTGTGTCCTACTATAAGTTTTTGTACTTTTGTATTTTATATTATGAACTAATAAAATGAATACACACAGAGTGTGTGGAGAGAGAGAGGGAGAGAGAGGGGGGGGAGGGAGGGAGGGAGGGAGGGGGGGAGAGAGATGGGCGACCATAGAAATAGAATAAACAAACAACAAATAAATTGTTGCTCAGTTGCAGAGGCACATGGATGGAGAAGTGCTGTTGTTTTCTTGTCTTCCATTTAGTTTTCCCACAATCACTGTTTATTACTTGGAAATAAATGCTGGTCTACATAAACCTTTGGTTTCATCATGCATTAATTTTTGGGTGTTTGCTGGCAGTCATCTTAAAGGGTACTATGACCTAGAAAGCTGTAGTTAATTTGGCATGCTTTTGCTGTATGAAATTGACAAAATTTCCATATCATCCTTTATTAACATAACATGGCCTGGACTTCAATCATGCAAGCAAGCCTCCAACTTCATCCAAGCCTTTTCATAAAAATAAAAGGAAAAAAAAAACTCCCAAACCTCTCAACAGATAAATGGAAAGCTCTGTCCACTAAACAAAACCAAATTTTAAAACCAGAACAAAAGTCTAGGTTAGTAATTGTGTAAAAATCCAGATTTTTCCCATTTCAGAATAAATCCGAAGCATTTCAGTTACACATAGTTGATAGTCTCTTCACATAATATGAATGAAATATAAGTGGTACTCTTTTTGAATTTTAATATCTTCTAAAGAAGAGCTGACTGCAGCTTGAAATACATTGTGTTTCTTTATGCAGCCTACATTTGCACTTGATTATTGATCACATTTACTGTTTCATTCTTATTGATTGGGCACAATCTTGTTTCCATACATCATATTAAAATAACATCTGTGCATAGTGGTGCCCCTGTGAGGGTAACTTGCCTTTCTTCTTTACAGCATACAAACTTCTAATCTTTTGAGGTCTCCCTATCTGTACAGGTCACTTACATTCCCTATGTGAACTCAGCACAGCATATACAATTTGTATTCCCCTTTTTATTCCCATATTTATCCTTCCCTTCCTCCTTCCCTCTCTCTCCCATCTTCCATCTAGTACAGCAATTGACTTTGCATGCATCTGGTTATTTATTTGCTTGTTAAACATATACTTCATGGCAGCTCCTAGCAGTGTATCTGCAAATGGTTTTCACTCGATTCTCACCACAGTACCATGAAGTCAATTCTTCTGGAAGAAAACAAGTGGTCCAAAGATCCAATGGACAAGAAAGCAGTTGTGAACCAGGATCTCCTGTGCCAGTGTGAAACTTAGCCATTGATATTCCATGGTTCAGGATTTGCATTCACAAACTTAAAGCCTATATGTTAGGGGTGTCAAATTCATGGCCTGCGGGTTGGATGCATCACATGCTGGTCAAGCCCATGCTCAGTTTAGTGAAGGGGGGGAGTTGTGATATATCATGTGACGCCACCATGATGCCGCGAGTTTCACACTCCTGCTATATGTATTCATTTACATTTGCCGAATGTGAACTAAAGTGATCCCTCAGATTAGGACCACAAATGAAGAGAATGCATGGAATAAGAGTAAATACACACCTCTTGCAGAAGTCTGATGATTCTCACAGTGACATACTGTAATACTAATAATATAAGGGAAGAAGAACCTGTTAAAATAACATAAAGGTAAAGGTTCTCCTCGTACATACGTGCTAGTCATTCCTGACTCTTGGGGGGGGGGGTGTTCATCTTTTTTTAAAGCCAAATAGTGTCTGAAGATGTCTCCATGGTCCTGTGGCTGGCATGACTAAATGCCAAAGGTGCATGGAACACTGTTACCTTCCCACCAAAGGTGGTCCCTATTTTTCTACCTGTATTTTTATGTGCTTTTGAATGGTAGGTTGGCAGAAGCTAGGACAAGTAACGGGGCTCACTCACTAGGGATTTGAACTGCCGACCTTTGTGATCAACAAGCTCAGTGTCTCAGCCACTGAGCCACCGTGTCGCTTAAAGTAAAGTAACTTACATCCTATCTAATTTAATTTGAATTGAATTGAATTGAATTTATTAGATTTATAGGCCGCCCAATCCCGGAGGACTCCGTGCGGCTTACACAGAACAAGAAAGAAGACAAACAAAATAAAAATAATTATAATTATTTTATAATTATTTTATATTTGTAGGTCATTATTCACTGAGCTGTCCAGAATCTTCCCTTTCCCAAAATGCACCTTATTCTGTGTTTCTCCAAATTCTGCCAGATCTTTGTCTTTTTCCTCATCTGCAGGCATGTTATTCAAAGGGATTAATCACTTTCCAAATATTCAGTTTCTTTTAGTAAGTTATTTTATAATATCCTATAAGTATTCCTATATTTTCTAATCATGAAACAATGAAGAAAGAAAGTGGACATTTGAGAAGTGTGTGTCTCCTGACTGCCTGGGGACAGCAAATAAGTTGAGGACTAGAAGAGAGCATGCTAGGAGTAAAACTAAAAGAGACCCTTGGCTCCATTCTGTCTATGTGATGCCAGTCAAATCCAGAGATCTGGTCCCATTTGGATAAAGGTCCCTGAGGTGTCACTTGATTTGACAACAAGGTTTTTAAAAAAACCTTGGAGTTCCAACTTGGAGCCTTCCTATGTTTCTCAGCATTCCACCCCAGAGTTCATTTCAGAGCTGAGCAGTCAAGGAGCTGAATAGAAAGTAGGGCAGGTGAATACTTCTCTTTGCTGGAGTTAGAGTTGAAAATAAAGTAGAAGAGGTCTTATGAAAGTACTTTCCACCATTAAACTAACGTGCATTTCTTTGGATAAGTTGTTCTCCGTAGAATGGCTCTTTAAATATTGATTAAATGGTCATTTCATATAATGAGAACAGAGTTACTTCTGCTTCCTCCTTCTCCTTTTGCTTCCCCTATGTTATATATTTCATTGTCCTTCTATTCAGCATGCGTATGCAAACAATTTCAAACATGGAATCTAGAAATGATGAAAGCTAATAGAGATTTATGGGGAAACAAGTAGGAAAATCTAATATTCTAGGAACGTCTTAGAAAATCCCACAAGTGACAGAGGATTCTCTTGCCTGTTACTTTGAGCAAATATTGCCAACTTTGGTGGCTGTTTGCCTGGTACCAAATAAACCCCTTCATCCTATATTCATTCATTCATTCATTCATTCATTCATTCATTCATTCATTCATTCATTCACCTGAATATCTCTGATTATGCACAATTTATTTTACAAAACTAGAGAACTGAAGTAACTTTTCAGAGAAAGGAGAAACAATCAAACCATTCATGTTTTGGAGATGGGAACAACAAAAAACAAAAGTTGTACTTTATGTTCCTCCTTTCAATCAAGCTACAAAATATCTATGACTGCGAGACTTCCGCCTAAGAAGAGACAACCAATCACCTTTATTTTAATAGAAAAAAAATAGAACCAATAAGATAAATTTCTGGGTACAATGGGTTCTGCTAAAAAAAACCACCCCAATTTAACTTCTGAAACACCTGGGATAATATTTACTAGAATGTCAACCTAGTCTTCAAAATGAGAAAAATAGTAAGGAGTTAAGAATGATCTCCTCCCCTCCTTTGCTCCCCACTTCACTTCCATTCTAGTGAAAAGAAAATATCCTTTCAAATCAGGCGTATGTGATGCAATTGCCAGTGCTCTGGAGACTGCTGTTAGCTATGAATAATTTATTGTGTTCTACTTTTGCAACTGTTTTAGTAAGGGATTTCCATGATATGTCTGGTTTCCTCTAGAGTCCTCAATAAATGTGCGCTTTTACAGAAACACTCACACTGCACATAAAAACGTCCTTGTTCAGTTGGTGCAGTTTTCTTGTATGAACCCACTTAAACCAGCTCCGAGGGACTTTTGTTATCCAACTGCAGTGCTACAAAAGTGAACTGCATTAATGAAAAACAGGAATGGGGAAGGTTCAAAAGCAGTGTTATTTTCTGTATTAATGCAGCCTCAAAGGACGGGGAAAAGCCTGAAAATGTCTTTGAGGAGGATCAAAACTTTCTTATTTTACAGCGTGATGAAAAAGTTGAACCACAGACTATTATATTCAGAGATGTAGAAAATACCAAAATATTCACAGTGGAGGAATCGATTGCAAAGAGGATGAAATTTGTGAAAATTGAAGGATGTTCAGGTGTAAGTAGTGTTCATCCAGATTCTTCATATTATTTTCACAGGTAATTCTGAATGCCTTTAGTTCTCATATTTTTGCCCTTTTTGAAGGTGAGAATTGCACATCTGTCCAGGCCAACCTCCACTGCAATATCCTGATTGTATATATGGACACAGTGTTCAGCAGCACTTCTATTTAAGATGGTGGGGGTTTTTTTGCATACAGTTTCAGATTGTCCATGTCAAAGAGGTAGGATAGCCTGGCAAATGTTTTTGATGTTTGATAGTCATGGCCTATTTTGTTCAGTTTTGTTGATAGAAGAATTAGTGCAATGACAAACAGTGGTGATAGTGAGTCTCCTTCAAAGAGTCCTCTTTTGACATTAGATTCTCCCAATCTATCACCATTGAAGAGCAACAGTATCTTCCACTGTGCCATTGATCTTTACACAAATCTTCTGATATTTCTAATGACTCCTCTTATTTCTAGGCACTTGATTATGGAATCAGGTAGCAGAGAGTGAAATGCATTCTTGTATCAATCCCAACTACATTCAAGTAGGTCATCCTTCTCTTGCAGTTTCTTCAAATCATCTTGTCAATTAGGAATTAACTTTCGTTCCTCTGTTGTTTGGGCAGTTTTGTTTCAGCTCAGGAGAGCTTGTTTTCAACTAGATTTTTTTTGACTGCATCAACTACCACGCAAATAGTAAGTTGAAAATGGTTGGTAAATGAATAATTATCCATTAGTTACTTGGTGCTGTCTCTTTTGCTGGACCTTTCATTATCAGGCAAGTTTTGTTAGATGTTAATTTCACCTCCTGGCGGTACATTGTTAAACTGCTTGCCAAACAATGGGAGATGTTTCATCCAAAGACCCTGCAGTTCATCTTCACTAAGTGCTGACCAATTCTTGATGGGTTTCCCCCCTTTTTTCTGATCATTTTTTGCTGTCATTATAAGTTCTTTCATTTTAGCTTCATTTTTTATTCTTATCCACCTCTTTTATCCAAGCTGTATTCTTCTTGAATTTTTACAGGTTGTCCTGTAGCTGTGCCCAGAATTGTGCTGTTTCTTCTTTGTCAGATGTTAATTGGTTCACTGAAGTTTCTTCATTGATGAATTGGTGGAAATGTTTCTGATTTGATTGAAAGCAGCAATTTTGCCTGTAGTGTGTAATTCAAGCTTCGTGTATCCTGATGATCTTGGTTATGGCTGTTATTTATTTGCTGTTTTCTTATTTCCAGTGCTTCCTTGGTGTTCCTGGTTTCCATGTTGATCTTATTTTCCAACTGAGCTTCCATTTTGATGGTACCCTGTTTGACTTTTTATTTTATTTGTTGTTTATTTTTGCACCCAAGGTATTCAGTTACAACTGCAACCATGCTATACATGAATTGATTATTTAACTTACCATATTTTTCAGACTATAAGATGTACATTAGCTTTAGAGGAGGAAAACAAGAAAAAAAATTGCCTCTGCCTCTGCCACCTATGCCACTGCCATGACCTATTTGTTGTGCCCCTTTTGCTGCTGCCCATTTGCCACCACCATGGCCCATTCACTGCCACAGTGGCCCATTCACCACCCCCTGTTCACTGCCATCTATTCACCCCAATATCCATTTGTCGCCGATCACTGCAAATAGGTGGCAACAATAGGTAGTGATGGGTGGCAGTGGTGGTTCCTGCCACCTAGAACAGCTGATTGGTGCTGCATCAACCCTCCTCCCTCCATCACAATATTTGTTCCATAAGATGCACAGACATTTCCACCCACTTGGGGGGGGGGTGTCTTATAGACCAAAAATATGGTACTTAGGGGTTTGTGGGAAAGCTACAGACATGGCATATTTTGATTACAGTTACACTTTTAGCAAAATAACCATGGTATGCGTGTTATCAGTGGTGTCTGTGATACATATCTGTGTTAAAATCTGCAATATGATGAGCACATTGTTGTAATTGAATCTCCACCCTTTTCTTTACAAGTAGTGACATTGCAAATTTGTACAAAAAGAATGGGGCTTCAATCACAGCACAGCAGAAAAAATGGAACAGGGATGAAAAAAGATCAAAGGTAAAAGAAAGATCAATATGAAGAAATATTAAAGGAGTTAAGTATGTTTCACCTTGAGAAAAGATGAATGAGGGGGAATATGATAACGTTCCTCAAATATGTGAAAAGCTATCACATGTAATGAGGTATTTAAGGTACTTAATAAGAACATGTAATAAGGTACTTAAGATATAGAAAGGCAAATTCATATTGAAGGTTAAGAAGAAGAAAAAATATTCCCAACATTAATAGCAGGTTGACAATGGAGCCAATTACCCAGTGATGTAGTAGAGTCCCATTCACTGAAAATGTCCAAGCAGAATTAGACCACCAAGACTGATTCTTTATGTTGGATTCTAAAACTGAGCATATGACTGAGGTCCTAAAAGCTCATCTCTCTAATGCTGCCTGAAACTGCCTGAGCCCAAGTTATATTCATATTATCCAAATTTTAAAAAGTTTACTTTCCAAACTCCTCATTCAGGTCAAATGGGTAGTATAGAAATGTGATAAATGAATTAATTAATTAATTAATTAATTAATTAATGACTTATTTCCATATATTTATTTTTATATATTTTCTCGTGATTCTGGATCATAAGCTAATCGAGGGGAAGTGTGCAACTTATCATGGAATGAGCCCCAAGGGGAAGCAATGCAAGTTAAAATAGAAAGTTTTCTGAAATGATGAACAAATCTTTTGTCTATGGTTGGAAATGCAAATCAAATCCTAGCTTAGCAATCAAAGCCTTGTGATTAAAATGCTCAATGGGAATTCTGCTTTAAACATTTCATCACCACTTTCTACTTCAGAAAATCTGGAGGACTTGTTGGCCAAACTGTGGATTGGCCCAGTTAATGTTGGAATCATTTTGGTGTGAACAGACAATTTATCACATGTAGGGGGAAATTTCAACCTGTTTATTCTGTACAACAACAATAATAATAAAAAAACCACTCGGAACCATAGTCACAAATGGAGAGTCCTTGATACACAAATTAGCATAGTTTTTATATAGTTTTAAAAAGTCAAAAACACATGATCATTAACAAGCAATGGGCAACAAACAAATTATTGGATAGTAAAGAAGTCAGAAGTTGTGTTCATTACTAAAAGATTATATCTCTTGTTCTTCTGTTCCCTAACTGATAAGACTGGCAACTGCATATACAAAATTTTCAGGCTATATTATCTAGAAAGAGAAAGGGGAAGTCCATACTGCCTTTTGATAACAGCAACCACATCAGTGATGGGATTCAAATTTTTTTAACTTCCAATTCTGTGGGTGTGGCGTGGTGGGCATGTCATGGCGTGGTGGGCTGGCATGGTGGGCATTGCAGTAGAAGGATACTGTAAAATCTCCATTCCCTCCCCACTCCAGGGAAAAGTTACTGCAAAAACCCCATTTTCTCCCTATCAGCTAGGACTTGGGAGGCAGAGAATAGGTGCTGGCAGGGCTAGTCAGAGGTGATATTTACCGGTTCTCCAAACTACTCAAAATTTCCACTACCGGTTCTCCAGAACTGGTCAGAACCTGCTGAATGCCATCTCTGAACCACATGATCCCTCTAGTAGTGTACAAATCAGAGAGAGAGAGCCCCCAAAATGGAAAACAAGAATAGATAAAATGAATTTTCTAACAAAATGGTATTTCTCTGCCTGAAACTAGCTCTACCAGCCGATCAGATTTACCAAGAAACTTTAATTCCCCAATGGAAGGTAGGAGAAGTTACTCCACAGTCTTTGGATCATATGATGTCCCTCCCCAGGATCAATTTCTACTGTAATTCATTAATGCAATTTGCTTTTGAAATTGGGCTGCAAAGTTCAAGGTATAAAGTTAATATAAAAATTAATTTTGTCAACGATTAAACTAATTGTTAAATTTTAATTTTTAATGTTTATTGATATGACTTTCCCAGTTTTTGTCCATAAGGGAAATAGTTAATGTTTATATCTCAAAACACATGGTGCAATTTGAATAATTAAGGACATGCTATGTAGCATTTTATGAGCACATCTTTGTGCAGAGTTACATACTATTTCTGCATGTATAAACACATTTTTTAATGAATCGGAAAAGCTGAAAGAGGAATAGAGTCTGTGTTCCAGGCTTCTCACTCTCAACAAATTAATTTTTATCTTAATTTTAATCTAAACCACACTCTAGCAAATCAGAAAGCCACACAATTTAACTAGCACTGGGTAAATAGGAATGCTTCCAGCAGGCCTAAGACAAGGGGATATGGAATCCCTGCTTGGTTAGTCTTCTACATTATGTTTATTCTGCAGTGAAGGCTGTTACATTTTTTATTGCTGTTGTAGATATCTTTCTTCTTTTAATTATTTATTATTGCATACACTACCTAGAGATGCCTCAGAAGATGCAGAAAATAAATTAATTGATTAAATACACGGCCACACACACACACACAAAACCTATGTTAGTGTTCCTCTTTAGGAATCCAGTTCTGCTAGTAAACAGTAATCTGATTTTTTTTTATTTCCCTGCCCCAAATTCATATTTGCAATTTAACATTTGAGAGATGCCATAGCTCTCACAGTACTTTGGGTATCCTACATCAGCATTTCTTAATTCCCAGAATTCTTACTGGAGAATTCTGGGTGTTGAAGTCCACACAGCTTAAAATCATAGTTCTAGGATGGGGCTTTTCAAACTCTTACAAAACCCATTGGTAGAAAAAAAAAGAATTACAGAACCTCAATCAAGAGGCAAAATTCTAGCAATAAAAAATTAACTCTGTTCAGGTGTTTTTTTGTTAGGTTTATTTTCCCCTTAAACTTTCACAAAATTATATCATGATTTTATAGAACCCAATTCTAGTGAAACAGTTGACATTCACTGCAGAATCTAGTAGCTGTGTTTTTCCTATATTTAAGTTCTGGTTATAAAGCAAAAAGGAGGATTGTTTATTTATTTATTTGTGTGATGAAGTGATTCATTCCTTGGCAGTTATATGGAAAAATAAAAATCTTGGCAAACCTTGAAACTAAGGAAAATAATAGAAGCAAGAATAAAAAATAATGAGTTGCTAAAAATGTCAACTATTCTCCAACAAATATGTATATGATAACTACATGCAAAACTGATTAATTTGGAAGATCTTAGAAAACACACTCTGAGTGTAGATCTTTAGTGTTGGAAGTGGAGGTGGAAATAAATGGTTTGGAATGCTACAAAGTTGTCCGAGTCAATTTTAGTCACTTCTGATTGAAACAAATACAGTTATGTCTAGGGTGAATCACACACTCTTCTTTCAGACTAATCTGTCATTGCTAACACCATTTTCTGTCAATTCAGTAAGGAAGTGTTGTTTTCTCTCTCTGCAAGTTATTTATATGTGCTTTTCTATTTCTCTAGCTTACTTTAAATGCAAAGATGTTCTATTGGAAGGGAAGAGTTTTTAAAAACTCGGGAAAAAAGGTTAAATGTGTGTTTGTGTGCACAATATTTATAGCCTCTATCTTTGAAATTAGTTCAAGAACAAAATTCTTAGCCCCAACAAGGAAGATTTTGTTTCAATTTTGTTAACTGATCCTATTTTAGTTTTTACACCCTTGTGAACTTTCTCTGCTACAGGTTCTTTCCCAATCCATCTATTTGTCCATCTATCACATGTCTTTTCCAACTGATGCCAGTCAAAAGAGTAACAACAATGCTAAATAATAATAAATTGAAACATATTTAAATTGTAAGTAAAAACATGTATTATTACTTTATTCATACATTATCTGATTGGCCAAATCAAGGCACAACATAGTGTCAACTAACAAATGATAAAAAATGGTAGACAAATATACTAGATTGCAGATATATTCAGACAATGTGACATATTTACATGTTGCCCCTATCTGTTCTGAAAAATAAATTTTCAGCTGAACAATTTTGACTATAAACTTGGCAGTTCTGCTGGTTACATCTTTATGAGCATTCTGAAGAAAGTAGGACAATCTATTACTATACTGATAGGCTACAATCAGATAACAGTTCTAAATATCAGGCTGTATTAGAGTATTTAATTGACAATTAAATAAGACATGTATGATGTCTTCTACAAGTATGTACTTTGCTCTAGTAAAAGGCTGTCCTTTAATACTCTATCAACCCAATTGTCAGGTCTTTTTTTTTTCCATTTGAAATGTGGTTCTTATTGGCCAACCATTTTAAAGATATCATACCTCTGAGAGACTCTACATCATTTTTAATACTGATATCCAAGACTTTGATCAGAAATCCAGCCAAAAGTAGATATTGAGTTGATAGCCCATGCTGCAAAATAACCCTAATATGTTGGTAAAAATATAAGTAAAAATATGCCAAAAACCATCATAAAAGCAGCAGAAATGTCATCATCTCAAAAAGAACAAAAAAGCCATCATCTCATAAGTTTGAGTCAAACTTGCTTACCTATGTTTTTATAGCTCAGGAGAAGGATGAGAAAAAAAGAGGACAAAAAAAGGCCTTTCCTTAGCAAGGTGTTCTAAAGTCTGGAAACAACCAGTGAAAATAGCAGGTTTATAAGAGGTGTCCATCACACACCAGACAGATTTTTATAGCAGAAAGAATATATGGAGAAAACACAAAAGTTGGGAATATAAATTGTATAAGAAAGCATTCTTGAAGCTGGTCATTGTGTGAAAGGAAATAAATATAAGTAGGTATTATTTAGAAAGAGATGATGTGATAGGAAATCCAGAATTCCTTACGTCTACCTACCTCTAAAGCTTATAGTACTCTATTAGGAGAAGGAAGGTGGGTGGATAAGAACCTCAACTATACAAACTATACAAATCCCAGGAAGGAGGAGGAGGAGGCATATCCATGGGAGACATGTCACATAAAAGCATGGAAGGAACATATTTTAGACAAGGAAAGATGAAAAGGAGAAGAGTCCTACTAGCTATTTCTATATTCATTGCTTTTATGGGATCAGTAGATTTGTAAAAAAAACTGGAATTCCAACCACTTGGTCCAAAATCCCAAAATCTGTTCTATAGTTATAGATCTTTGTTAGCACATTCATACAATGTAAATGTTGTTGTTGCATCCCAGCAATAAGCATTTCTAGAGATCTTGTGAAAAACATGTAGGTGCATACATACAAATGCTGTGCCTATGTGCTTGCCCAAGCAGGCCCTCTAGTGTGCACAAAGTTTGCTTGTGACTCTACAAAACTACATTAATCATCTCTCATTACAGCTTGATTCAAAAATTTAGGCCTCTCTGCTCAAACTGTATCTTTTAGTGCTTCCCTAAAGGAGCCTAACCTCTATATGGTATAAAGATAAACACGGTGTCTTTCTAAACATCTGAACAAATGCCTTCTATTATGTGCAGTGGTTAACAGATTCAAAGTTATAAAGACAGAAGTTTGGACATGCTCCCAGCCAGTACTCTTTTAGCAGAAATAGCAGTTTCCAAAATGTTCCTGTAACTACCGAGAAAAAAAGGGGAAAAAAAACATTTGAAGAAAATGCTTGGCCTGCTATTAAGCAATGGAGTAGCTTGGCTATGCTTTGAGGTTGTGCTATTGCCAATAGGCTAGGAAATATTATATGGGTGAAAGGGAAAACAGATTCAACTAAATATCCACATTTTCTGCAAAGAAAGTATGAAAGGGACTGCTGGAGCTAGATATCTTTGATGGTTTGTGTGAAGATTCCACATTGCAACAAATAGCACATGTAAATAGAGGTAGCTCTTGTTTAGGAACCACAATTATTTGTGGCTAAGCAACACAGTCACTAAGCAAACTATGTGACAGAAACAGGGGAGAGAGGGGGGAGAGGGAGAGAGAGAGGGAGGGAGAGAGAGAGGGATAAAGAAAGAGAATGAGAGAGAGAGAGAGAATGCAAAGATACTGGTTGCTATTGTCTCATTCAAATAAAGTTTTCTCAGGCAGCACCCTGTCTACATTGTTGTCTGATGCACAAGTTTGGGCATTAAGTGAATTTTCATTTATTTTTACTAAAGCTTATTACTCTTGTATTTGTGAATAATTGCTATCCAAGGTAGTTGCTATATGAGTACCATTTGTACATTTAATGGAAGGTGACTTATACTACCTTGAGGAAGACTGGGCACGGTTTAAAGGAAAACCCCACCTACTTTTCATGTAAATAGATGGTTCTTAATTTAAGCTCTGTCACTTACAGGCAGTGTTGGGGAATAGCTCGGAGAATCTGAAGAGCCAATGTAGGCAATGGATTAAGTCAGCTTTCTAATGAACCAATGATGTCTATGCAGCCATGAAAGCCTACCCCAATCTTTCTACCACAGGTAGTCCTTGACCTATAACAGTTCATTTAGTGACCGTTCAACATTACAACGGCACTGAAAAAAGTGACTTTGACCATTTTTCACACTTACAACTATTGCAGCATGCCCATGGTCACATGATCAAAATTCAGTTGCTTGGTAACTGACTATATTTATGATGGTTGCAGTGTTCCAGGATCATGTTAACACTTTTTTCAACCTTCTGATGAACAAAGTCAGTGGGGAAGGCAGACACACTTAACAACCATGTTACTAACTTAATAACTGCAGTGATTCGCTTGACACCTGTGGTGAGAACGGTCATAAAATGGGGCAAAACTCACTTAACAAACATCTCCCTTAGCAATAGAAATTTGGCACTCAATTTATTTAATTTGTCAAACATGTAAAAGATAACAAGTATAAGTATAAACATAAATATGAACACAGTAAATGGGTACGAATAAATGGAGACAGTAAAGCAGGGAGGGTAGGCATGCTGGCACACTTATGCACATCCCTAAGACCTCTTAGCAATGGGGTGAGGTTGACAGTAGACAGTCTTAAGTTAAAATTATGGGGGTTTGGGTTGTAACAACAGATTCAGGTAGTGCATTCCAGGCATTGACCACTCTGTTGCTGAAGTCGTATTTTGTGGTCAAAAGTCGAGGACTACTTGTATTAAGTGATTCATGGGTCCAGATCTACTAACCCTGACAGCTAAGATGGGCTGAAATGTCCATAATCAGTGATTGAAGGCCAATTGTGAAGGGATGAGGATCTGAGAAGAAGATCCTTTGCTCACAAGGATTCTGGAAACAGATGGCTGTCAACAATGTGAAATTGTAAAAATGATGAGGTCATCAGCTTCTTCCATACTCCGCTGGCAATGCAAGGCAGAATTCAGCACAAAATGTATTTACTATTAAAATCAGGACAAACATTTCATTTGAAATGGCATGTTTATGATTTGTAAGCATTTTATAATCAAATGCGTTGCTGCTTGAGCCACAGGAAACACATTTGCAATGGTTCCACTCGAGCTATAATTCTTCAGTAAACTATTTCTAGTGACCAGGCAGAATTCAGGATTCTATACTTATTTAATAACGTTCTTATAATAAGATCCCCATACATGCACACTTAAAATAAGGCAAGTGCAGTAATGCAGATGCATTATAACTATTCTTCTCTATAAATATACCATACATCATTTCTGATGCATTTCTCCAATGTAATACATTGCTTCTATTGTAATATGCTTGTAGGGCACTGAATCTGTATAAACATTTTGGACAGAACTTAAATAAAAGGAGTGCAAGTATAAAGGCAATTAAATAAAAAATCATCGATAGAAGCAAGAATATAAGATCATATATATATATATATATATATATATATATATATATATATATATATATGTATGTATGTATGTATGTATGTATGTATGAATGTATGTATGTATGTATGTATGTATGTATGTATGTATGTATGTATGTATGATTTATATATATATATATATATTTGTTTTCGTAGATTTTCACGGGTGTAAGTATGCTGGTCTTGTTGTATTCGGGTCTTTTCCCGTGTAAGATTGAGATTGTTATGGCAACTTTTCGGCGAGGTCTCACTCACCATCCTCAGGCTGATGTTTTTGGCTAGTCTGAGGATGAGTGAGACCTCGCCGAAATGTTGCCAAGACAATCTCAATCTTACATGGGAAAAGACCCGAATACAAGAAGACTGGCATATATATATAGGGTACTCAAAGCGCTTTAAGCCCCAAACCCAGCTTGAAAATAGCAAGTGAGACCTCGCTGAAATGTTGCCAAGTCAATCTCAATCTTACATGGGAAAAGACGTGAATACAACAAGACGTATTATCTACGAAAACATACATACATACATACATACTTACATACATACATACATACATACATGCATACATATTGCTGAAATTCATTTTAATGCTAGCATTTATGAGATACGAATCCTATTGCATGAAACTACCAGGAACCGACTGCCCCCTTTGCATGAAGAAAATCCAACCATTGGTACTTTCAGCTCTTTGATGTTAAACTAGCAGGGAATGTAATAAACATCTAGGATATTTCTGTCCCAGCAGGGGGATAACATTACCAAATGAAATGCCTGTGAGAAAAAAGTTTAAAGTTTCTCAACCTGTACTCCAATGCATTCAATGCAGATTGCAACCGCACTCTCCCTGTACTTTAATTAACCCTCTGAGACAGTGGTAGCACACCATGCATTAAAGGTCATGTGTGTTTGGACCTTTGCTTCAAGAAGTCAAGATGAACAGGCATCAGCAGTGTGGCAAATGAGTAAAAGGCTATGGAGATCAAATATATGTGTCTATTGATTCTTCATTTTTGCTGACTTTCTATTTCAAGTTAGTAGAAAATGTACATGGTTTAGGCATTTTACATATTCTGCAGCAAAATACAGGTAGTCTTCGAGTTACAACCATAACTGAGTCCAAAATTTATGTTGCTGAATGAAACATTTGCTAAGTGAGTTTGTCCCATTTTACGACTTTTCTTGCCACAATTGTTAAGTGAATCATTGCATTTTTGTTAATAGCAATGACCATAGCATTTAGACTTACATACCACTTTATAGTGCTTTACAGCCCTCTCTAAGTGGTTTTACAGAGTCAGCCTATTGCTGACAACAATTTGGGTCCTCATTTTACCGACCTCGGAAGGATGGACGGATGAGTCAACCTTGAGCCTGTTGAGATTTGATCTGCCAAATTGCAGGGAGACGGCAATCAGCAGAAATAGCCTGCAGTACTGCACTCTAACCACTGTGCCACCATGGCTCATTAAGTTAAGTAACATGGTTGTTAAGTGAATCTGGATCCCCCATTGACTTCGTTTGTCAGAAGATTGCAAGAGAGGATCCCCATGACCCCCATCTGCAACCATGGCTATTTATGATGGCTGCAACCATTATAAATATGAACCACTTGCCAAGCATCTGGATTTTGATCATGTGACCCTTGAGATGCTGCAGAGGTCATAAGTGTGAAAAACAGTCATAAATCACTTTTTTCAGTGCCATTGTAACATTGAACAGTCATTAAATGAACTGTTGTAAGTCAAGGGCTACCTATATTTGTGCATATTGATAGAGAAAAAAACTTTGTATCTCTTTGTGGGCACTTTTCTATCTTTTGCTTTCTAATTTTGGTTTTGCAAAATGCAACACTTTGTGTAATGACTATCACTATATGTTAATGAGTATTTCCTTTGGAATATATTTTTTGTGCACTTGTTTCTAAACTTTAGGCAATGTCATAGTATTCCAAAGCAGTATACATTTCAGTGTAATGCTTGTTTCAACTTCTCTTTTATTTCATGAAATGTGAAAGATTTGCATCAGTGAAAAATTACTTGTAAGTCTCTCCTGTGGGATGTGAGATTTGGGCAGATGTCTAACAATCAACCTCTGACCACCTTAAACCATCATTTTCCATAATTCCATCTGAGTTATTTAATGGCAAAGCCTTCTAACAATTAGTGAATATCATTTTTCTATGCTTTCCATTCTGGACAATTGCTGTATGATTAACAATTTGTAAAACTGTGCTAGGAGTTCTATTATCCTCATTTCATATCTGAAACATTGGAAGCAAAATGGCATAATAACATGGTTGGCTACATGTCTGGACTTCGCCCTCTACCAAGGTATTAGGAGCTAATGCACTTTTCCCATCATATTTTGACAAAAGAGATGCCTACCATAATCACTATCCAACTATTGTACTATTACATTATGCACTGCATGGGGTTCCTCTTAAAAATCCTCAAAACTAGAACATGTTCAGAATGTAGTAGCCAGCTTATTAGAGAATGAGAGTCACCACAATCATGTTATATGGGCTTTGAGCCTTCACTGGTTACCAATGAATTTCTAGATGCAATTCAAAGTTCTGGTCTTAATCTACCAACCTTAGCTTCTAATTATCTTCAAATACTTTTGCCACATCATCAACCCATCTGGTTGCACTCTACTACCATGTTTCCCTGAACATAAGGCCCAAGCTTATTTTCTTTTCAGCCCCATGGTCTTATTTTCAGGGGATGTCTTACTTGCTTATCTTAGGACCACCATAGCCATGCCTCCCATGCCCTAATTAATACCTGTGGTGTGGCTTGCCCAATTTCTTCTGCAGCTGCTTGCAGCCAGACACTGCATGGTTTGTTGTGCCAGTGCCACTGCTCATGGTATGATGCCATGTGGCTCATTGTGCCAGTGCCCCCACTCGTGGCAGGAGGCTGCATGGGTCATTGTGCCATTGTGTGTTTGTGAGCGGTGGTGCCAGCAGAATGAGCCATGCAGTGTTCTGCCTTGAGTGGTGGCACTAGTGCAATGCACCATGTGGCATCTGGCTGCAAGCGGCTGCAGAAGTCAGGCAGGTGTTGAGGCATGGGAGGTCTGGCTACGGTAAGCAGGTACAGGGCACATGGGGCAGCTTCACCCACCCACTCCCACTCTAGCTTGATTTTTATGCATGTGCCTCACCCTTTGTACAACCAGATGGTGGGTAGGGGCTAACTAGGGCTTATTTTGGTGGTAGGGCTTATATTAGGTACAGGCATGAAAATCAGTCTACAGTTTATTTGTGGAGTAGGTTGTAACTTTGGGGAAACATGGTAGTACTCCCCCATTTACTGAGAGGTAAACAAATGAAGAGCTCTTGTTAGCCTCATGCTTTGGAAGACCTTCTATTTTGAAGCCAAGTTAACACCTTTCAAAAGTGAATAAAAACAGACCTTTGTAGATGCCATTGGCAAAGGGTGAACTAGTGGTGGGATACGACTGGTATGCCCCGGTGCCTGCTGGGAGAACCAGATACCATTCTGATACGGTGCTCCAGAGGGCCCACTCACCTGCCTGCCCTCCTTACCTGTAGTTGAGCCAATTGGGACTTTCTTGCACGGAGTGTATGGCGCTTGCATGATGCTCTGCCGAGCAGCTGGAGCATCACGGAGCATTGTGGATGGTAAGTACGCATGCGTGCATGCTGTACACATGCTTGTGGTAGACGCCCAGCCCCTGTTGCAATGGGATCCACAACCCTCAACTGGGGTGAATGGACACCATCTGTGGTTTGTGCGATGACATTGCTTTGTCATCACACAAACATTGCTTTGTTTTTTTAATGCTGCTTTTATTGTTATACTCTGTCAAACAATCATGTAGATCATGGTGGCATGTTAAATCAATCAATCTAGGATAATACAGCATTATTCTGCCATTCTGTGTAAAATTGTAAAAAAGAGAAGACTTCCCAGGCTTATTAGCTGCTTCCAAATGAATCCAGGATCACAGGAAGAGACAGATGCATAATCAACACACTCTTCTGCTGGGCACTTCAATGGAGCTTACCAGGATGGTTAGGATTCCAAATTATTTGATGATTGAAAAATTATCTGCTAACTCTAGATGAGTTAGTGTGGCTAGGTTATGTTAGACTTTTACATCTGGAGCAGAAGTCTCCTTTGAGTCAAGCTTAAGTCTGGCTTAATTTATTTACTTATTTATTGGTTTAATATTATATGCACAATAATGTGAAATCACAGTTGCCTACTCTTTAGCTGGCATTGGCCTTCATACGCATTGAGTTCTTCCCAAGAACCTAAGAAGTCATAGCGTACCAGAGTAGTGTAAGTGAGAATCCAAGCAGTGTGTACTTTTTAAATTGGCAAATGGTGATTTTTGTCAATGTGCAGATTTTCTAAGTGCCTCTCAATATTTTTAATGTGGCACCCATGTGCCAATAACTACTTGTACCACAATGTCTGGTTTATGCCAATTGTTCTAATTTGATTTTCAGATCTTGATACTTAGTTATCTTCTCCAATGCTTTGTCTTTCATTTTGCTGTTCCTGGTAGTGCCACATTAATTATCTACACTTTTTTCTTTTCAACCATAGTTAAACCACAGATATGTTTGGCAACAATATGGAAATGCTTGCCATTTATTTCTTCCAAATATTTTTTTCTTTCCATTTCCTGTAAGATTTCTTGGTATTCTCTCATCTAATAATTAGTTAGGTCTGGATTTGTTTAGTCATTTGGACATGAGCCAAAATTGAATGTAATAGATGCTCCTCTCTATTTCAGAAATCATTTTATGTCTTATAAAATATGTTTACAATCCAAACATAGGAAAACATATATGTAAATATTAGCCTGTGTGTTGAGAGTGGCGTGCTGTCGTCACTTTATTTCTATAAAGCATTTGCATTTGACCCACTTCGGATTGTTAGAGAAATATTAATGTCTTGTAAACAACCTCAACTTTTCCCAGCTCTTTTATTTGATAAAATAAGACATTCATTCATTCTTTACTGTTAAATACAGACTTTACTGTTCTCAGTGAAATGTAGGATCAGCCTGGCATTCCTTGTGGAGTACAGTGTACCTCAATCTATTTTACTGTGATGTATTACCTTTCAAAAGTACTTCCTTCACATACATTAAGTAACACTTTAAACAGGCTAAAACAATGGTTTACACTTGGCATCAAAATTTCAGAGAAATTCAGGAAAGTTCAGAGCAAAAAAATCTTATTAACATTTAACTCTTTGACCTTAGAGAAAACTTCACAATACAGATGATGAACAAAGATGGCACTGATATCATTGGCAACCATCTAAAGTTCTCCAAGTTTGTAGCCTTTTCAGATTGACACATAGGGGAATTTCTCTCAAAAGGTGAACAATAAATATATCAGCTGTGGAAAGCTTACATTGTAAATAGTAACATAACAAAATAAATAAGGAAAACAATGTATGAGAATGTATGTATGTATGTGTGTGTGTGTGTGTGTGTGTGTGTATGCATGCATGCATGTATGTATGTATGTTAAATTCCATTAAGTTTTTCCTGATTCCTTGTCCTCCTTCTTGATCTGGTCCCAGTGATAATTTAAGATTTATAAAGGAGATGCAGTTCTCTGCTGGGTTCTCTCTGTCCATCTCATGTATTTCATCAACCTTGACAAGCAATTTTTCTTCTAGTCCATCATTTGCTTACATTATAAGGCCACAAAAATGTGAGTTGATGCTTGTTGATCATGACCTGAGAGGAACATTCCATTTATATTTCATCAAGAATGAGTTGAGTGATTCTTCTTACAGCCCATGATACTCATCATTAAACAAGGTGTCTAAAATATTTCTCTATCTTAATATGTACTATTCGTAGCTGCATGTTATGAGTTAATTGCTCATAACAATTGCAAGTTAATTGCTTTAACTATTCTGATTTTTGCTGTCATGGAAAGATCCTTAACCCTCGCGATGCTTTTTAAGATTGCATTTTAAGGGCCCATCTCCTCTTTATTACTAATTATATAACCGGACATTGAATGTACAGTAGCTTCCGTTTGACGGCATGTAGAAAATATATGGGTAAACAAGGTAATCTCCAGATTATACATTTTAATTTGCATAAAATAACTTGAATATGCCTGGAGCAAAACTGGCTTCAACTAAGCTTATGAGATACTGGCCAAAATGTATCAGAACTGACTGTTCAGTAGCAAATACTATGGTATGCAGCAAGGGTATGACTAAGGCTGATAGACTATCCTATCCCTTACTAGCCAATCTTTGGAAGAGATTTAGAGATTAACCACTATTCTATCATATTTAATAAAACACATTCTAATACTTTGGCTTCCATTTCCATATTAGGTGAAAAAGTTCTGATGTTTTAACAAAGTGCACTAAATCCAGGGAGAGAAGTTGCAGATCTGTACCAAATGCTTTTTTTCAGGATGTGACTTCCAGACAAATTGCCTCTAATTGCTGATCTTTAAAAAGTTCAATAGAATTTAGGAGAAAGAAGCAAAGGTTTGTTGGATTTGCATCTTTATGGCTCCTT
Source organism: Thamnophis sirtalis (assembly GCF_051295495.1). Taxonomy (NCBI): domain Eukaryota; kingdom Metazoa; phylum Chordata; class Lepidosauria; order Squamata; family Natricidae; genus Thamnophis; species Thamnophis sirtalis. Next base: position 103,209,656 of record NW_028261386.1, on the reverse strand, counting down.
TTATTGTATAGATATTGTATTTCCTCCGAATTACCTTGACTGAATGTTAGTAAAAATTCTATCAATATAGGCATTAGAGGGGCTGGATGTTATTGAAATAACTAGAGCTTGTACTGTACATTAATGCTGTAATATCTGTCCACATGGGCAAAACGAAAAAGGCAAATTAGCAAATCACTCATGTGCAGCCAAGATACAAGTGGAATCTGCATCTGCAGCTGGCAAGCCTCGCTTTCAGTTGTCAGCAAATATTCCAGTATTTCCAGGGCTGATGATAAACGGAGTGAGTTTCCTCCTCTCACTTAGGCAAGCAAAAAGTAGTTTTATTTCCTCTCTGAGTCATGATTTTCTTTGGGCTGCAATGAGGAAGAATCCATTATTTTATGGGATCATCTTTTCTAGTCTCGCTTTACCAAGCTGATTTATTTCTTTCATCATTGCCTCTCAGTGAAGTTGTGCATGCCTTTTTTCCCCCAGACAAATAAGGTTGTCCTATTTTTTTTACATGAAGAAATTATCTCTTTGTTTCTCACTTCATTCCCTTCCCTGACCTAGCATCTTGACAGCTTAAGCACCACCCTGAGGATCACCTGATAATGATGGTTCCCAAGCACCCAGCATTGCACTTCATCTGTACAGGAGAACTGTTTTGCATTTCCATTGCCCTCCTCAATCCCTCTGTTCAAAGCCCAGATTTATGGGTCAAAAAAATACTCAGTGTTAACCTGGAAAATGAACAGGCAGAATAGTGAAAGGTGTCTTTGCTGACTGGCCAATATATTATTTCCTACATATTCACTTTTCTCCCGGAGAAAGATGGGTTGAATTTTCAATATATGAGTAATAAGGGAATAGCCCATTTCAGATCCTAACAATTTATTTTATTTTATTTCTTTCTCTTTTTCTTTCTTTCTTTTTCTTTCTTTCTCTTTCTTTCTCTCTTTTTCTCTTTCTTTCTTCTTTGTCTCTTTTTCTTTCTTCTTTCTTTCTTTCTTTCTTTCTTTCTTTCTTTCTATATTTTGCTCTGCACCTCTCTTTTTATGCTGAAAGGGCAGAAGGTGGGGAGAAAATGGCAACCAAGAGATAATGCAAATTACTATTCTGCTATTTGAGATTACCTACAGTAACAATAAATCAAATTAATTTCCCTTGGTCAGATTGGACTCAGGATCAACAAGGTGGAACACCAAATTTTGTGCATCATGAATTTGAAATGAACTCATTGTTGGTCCTGGAGAAGAAGGAAGGTTAGTTGCTCTCTGTTTCATTTTGGGTCAAGTGGAAATCAGAATTCACTGTGGCTGGGTGCAAAGGATTCAGTGCCACAAGCACAGTTAGGCCCATTATGACATAATGCATACTACCATTTTATATTTTCTATAGAAAGAGGCAAGCAATCAGCTCATTGATTATATGAGAACTGGACAATAATAGTAGGCTGCTCAACTGGAAATGAGTAAAAGTAGTGCATAAAGGAATGTAGGGTTGACCTTGGAGATAGGGAAGTAATGAACCAGCTGTAAAGGAAGGATTTGCAGAAAGATTACACAATCCTGAGGAAAGTATATGAAAGAAGCTCAAAATAACCCCATCTTGATTCTGTTTAGCATAAGGTGGGGCACAAAGAAGCCTGGACAGGCTTTCAAGATTCTATTAATATACCCTACAGCAATAAAACTTTGAAGACTCTCTACCATGCCTGATGCTTGACTCTGTGGCCCTTATTGGTTTAACACAAGTTTAAACAGTGCAACAGTGGACTGATGGGACTAACAACTCCATAAAAGTCTTGCAGTCACATCCACCTCTTTCATGATTGGCTGATATTTCTCCCATTGACTAGCAATATGCTAAAGAGGACTAGACCAATTGCTTCCCTTATCATGCATTAAACAAAGCATTTAGTGATGATTTGGAACAGACACAAAAGGGGGGGTCAGCAAAAAGAGCATTATATATCATGATGATATAATCTTCTGGCAAATCCAGGGCAGATGTGGTGGGTTAATTCAGCAGTGGCATAAAAGATGACTTACTGTAACTTCTCTGAATTGTAAATAAGGAAATATGGGGAAATGGATTGAATTGCACAGCTGAGCCTCAGCATAATTAACAACTTTCTGTGTGACACATCTTTTCCATTTGATTCTGATCAATGTGTTCCTTAAAAGAGCTTCACTTCAAGGATGACCCACAGAAGTCTTCTTAAATCATGACTTTTTATTAGATCCATCCAGCTGGCTTGCAAAAGACTAAGGACTGGGGAGATGAAAGTTCAAGATTCAAATGCACAGGGCTACTGTGAGTTAATCCATTTATCTCAGCTCAATATACTTCCTAGAATTGTTCAGGTGGTGTATGTGCGTGTGCGTGCATGTGTTTGTGTGTTTGTGTGTGTGTGCACATAAAGAGTGTCATGAATGCCAGCTAGAACAAAACTGGTTTTTAACAAACAAGCAAGCAAACAATCCTTAATCCTAAAAGGTCATCATTTCATTCAATCCTTAGATCTCCCAGTGGACACCTCTTTGGTTTCTGTCCAGACTTAGCTTTCTAACTCCTTTCCCATCATACTGCAAAGCTTTCTTTCTCTTGCCTTTATTTTTTGAAGCATATTTTATTCAGTAGCAAAGAGAAACATTGCCAGCTTCTTTCTATGAATTATCCATTCTTCTGTGTTACAAATTTCCATTGGCCTAACAAAGGAACCAAAATCCAAACAAAGCCTGCCTTTTTTTTTCTCTTGCAAAAGAGAGGAAAAAACAAACAAACGAAAGGCACAGCCAGTTTGGACTAATGGTTAAGCTGCTGGCTTAGAAACCAGGAAACTGTGACTTCCAGTCCACTTTAGACATGGAAGCTGACTGGGTGGTTTTGGGCCTGTGATTCCCTCTCAGCTCAACCCATATAAGAGGGTTTTTTGTGAGGAAAAGCATTAGATATGTTCACCATCTTGAGCTATTTATAAAAAGAAATAAGGAAAGGATACATGCATAAATGCATACATACATACTATACATACAGATAGTAAAACACTTTCCAATTTCGTTGTATTTAAGTACAGTGACAATAAAGATTATACTTATATACTTAACTTCCAAAGAAAAGGTCAAAAGAAAATACATGCAATCACAAATGAATGAATGAAAGCACAGAATGGAAAACTTCTCAAATTATTGTTTTAATGACAAGGCACAATCCAAATGGAGCTTGCACAGTCCTGTGTAAGTCTATTCAGAAAAAAAAGTTCCACTTAAATGAAATGGAGCTACCTTCCATGTAAATATAGAAATAGAATTGAATCATGAAGCAATAATTCCTAACCAGATATGCAGGACAGTACTGGGATGGTCAGATAGATTACGATTGTGACCCTCACCTTCACCTTCATATGCCGCCTCAATAAGAACCGACTACACACTAATGACTACATTACACTGAGCACCATCACCCCAAGGTAAAACTGTAGAGTTGTAATTCTATTTAATATCCCTGAGGTATGCAAAGTGAGTCAGTGGGGAGGGGTGAATAAAACATAAAGGAGTGTTAGTAGATTATTGTTCTTATAGGCTCAGCTTTATACAACAGCTGGTTCCTTAGCGTATCACTGAATTGTAAGCTCTATCATCCCTCACAATATAATATAGTGTAGTTATTAAAGTGGCAACACTATAACTAGACGGCGTTGTCTTCATCCGAGTGGTGCTTAATCTCTATTACCTTGGAGGTTAAGAGTCACAGAATGATCATGCATGTCAGTGATTCCTGCAGCAGTTTGTTACTGAACCATGTAAGGTCATTTAAATCGGGAGAATTGGTTCTGTGCCGCTTTTCAGACCAGAGATATTACAACATGCTCTCCTGACTTCCTCTCCCTGTCGAAAGCAATAACTTGTTCTCCCTGGCTTCTCAGCAAGGGGCTTCTACCAATTCAAAAACAAATTCCTTTTTACTTTTGCTCTTTCTCTCTCTCTCTCTCTCTCCCTCCCTCCCTCCCTCTCTCTCTAGGCTTAAGTCTACTAGAGGGAAAGAGGCATTTGTAAAGATTCCAGAGGAGACAAGGCAAGATGACAATGGATGGGACTTCAAAAACCTCTGCAGCAGAGTTGAACAAAGCCTCATTGGGCTGGGAAATTAGAGGGGAACAACTCTTGTTCAAGGAGTAAGCTGGCTGGCTGGAGATATTGGTTTCTTTAATAGGTTGACTGAATCCATGAGTGTACATTAAAAGAAGGAAGCAAGATTGTTTTCCATGATATCTCAAGGGGACAGCCAACTTATTTGGCTTCTAACTGTTGCAGTTAAACAAAGTGCAGTAAGATTGGAAAAGTGCAAAACTCTCACAGGGCTGGTGGAGTTCATATTCACTCTAATGCTGAGCAGCACTCCTAAAGAGAGACTCTTGACACAGACAGCCGCTTCCAAAGAGAAGGGGACACATGAGTTTGGAATAACTATCTCTGATCAAAACATGGACCTGATAACTGTGGAAACAGCCCCAGAATGTGGGAATGCATTTTTCCAGTGTCACAACTCCATAATTTTTGCATCATGGTTTTGAGAGGCCACACATATCTCTTTTCCTATATAGAATTAGGGCCTTTTTTCAGTTGTGAAGAACAGTTATTATGCCACAGTTCAAACTGCATAAACTAAGATCTTAGAATGTTATACCTGAAAGCTGGAATGTGGCCCTTTAGTATCACTTACTTTAACAGAGGAAAAACAATGAGGTGGAGACTACCTGTTACAGAATAAGAGCAGAAAAATAATCAGTTTTGGATTGGTCATAAGTAGTTGAATATTCCATTAGGGACAAACCACTAGCCAGTATTTATGAAAGTTAACCTTCAAACCACTTAGGCAAACTGGAGAAGAAGTTTGTATGACAAAATCCCTCAGATAACATTTTTTGAATCAGTTCTGACTCAACTGATTCCACAGTGATGATCACACAGTCTGATAATTTGGCATTAAAATACATTCTGCAGACTTGGTCTGCAACATAAATGTATTATATCCTGATACCATCTACTTTTGCATTTCTCATTTTTACAAGTGGCATTTCAGCAGTCAGAGATGCGGGGATACATTCTAGAAAAAGCAGAATGTCATTACATTAGAAAGTTAGGAAGATCCAAGCATTAAAGGCAGGATTTCGGCTTTGAACAGGAAATGCACATTGGACACAGCCCCAAATTTGGCTCAAATCCCTCTGTTGGCTTTAAAAATAATTTGAGTTCTTGTTAAACTTAGATTTCTACTGCATGTATGCTTGGTATTGATTGGCAGTTCGGTAATGGATATTTTTATCCAAAACCAAAGATATAATGATAAATGTACATCTACTTGATAACAAAAAGGAAAATCTCACAACAATCTGAACTAGGTTTCAGCACAGTGGGCAGCAAGCTACTTAAATGGCTACGCGGAAACCCCAGCTGTTTGTTTGTATATAAGCAAGATTAATGGAGTCAAAGGGGAGAGTGACATAACTGAAATGGGCCCTGGGCCACCACAGCATGGAGCTGGTCAGAAAGTTATTCTGTGCTTTTTATAGCCTAGTAAAAGAACAGCAAGGTGCCAATTGGCTGGTGAGCAGATGACAATGGGTGCAGTCTGAAAGCATTAGAATCAATAATACAAAGCATAAGATGATAACATTTACTGGATTTTATTTTGGCTAGGATACATAAGCTTTTTAAGATATGCATAAATGTGATATAGCAGAATGGGGGAACAATACTATATTTCAATTATGAATATCTAAAGATGATGTGATTTGCACTGCTTTGCAGTAAATAGAAGAAATGGTCAGAGAATTAAAACCATATGGTCCCCTTTCCTCCCTCTCTCTTTCTCCTTCTTTCCCTTCCCTCCCCTCTTGATTAACAGCGGGGCACCCTAAAACTGAACCTTTTTCAAGTGCCTGAGGGACAAGCTATAGCACAAACACCATTGCAACATTTTGCTTCCATTTTGTTAGCAGAATTTGAACTGAGTTTTGAATTGGAGCAGCAAAAATCAAACTTGTTATATTTTGTATGATCATAGTTTTCAAATCAGCTGTTAATAGATAAAGCATTTTGATTATTTGATAGTCTGGCCATAATAATATGGGTTACCATGAATAAGTGAGTGTCTCATTTAAGTTCTTGTTTTCTTTAGCATAAATTTGTAGCAAAATCAATGATGATGTTTTTTTCACTTTCTGATTAAAACTGCTTTCTTAACATTGAAAAGATTTTATCCAAAGGAACCTCCCCCTTTCTCACAAGACAACTGTGTATGTGTGCATGTAAGTAAGTACCCCAATACTGATCATTTTTCCAACCATTTCCCCAATGTTATTGTCTTGCTCATTGTCCAAAATGTCCTTTTGTTTCTGAAACGGTTTCTTAAAATTGCACTTTTATATTGAATTGTGGAAGCACATTTCACAATAATGTTAAGATTTTTTTCTGACTTAAAAAATGTGTTCCTCAGGATATCTGTTGCATGTTGACTTAGTGTTCTTGGTATAATGCATAATAATGCAAAAACATTAAGGGGGGAACAGAAGATTTCTTCCCCTTTAACTTCAAAATTATATTTAGGGACTCAACTTTTCTGCAGCGCCCTAGAGATTCTAATACAAAGGAACTAAGTGGGATTCCCTCCTTTTCTACATTCTCTAGATTTTTCTGTAATTTAGTGCCATTATTAATTAGTGAAAGTAAATTACTTTGAGAGAGTATATTTTTATTTGGTAACAAAGAATTAAATTCTCCTTGGGATGAATGAGTATATACTGTGCCAAACAGTATAAAAATTGTTCTTTGTTTGAAAGGGGGAGGGTTAATTAAAACATAAATTATATTAGGTATTTCTGCTTTTATGCATGGCAGAAATAGGAATTCAAAATAAACTGCTGCATATAGTGAAGTGTTCAATTTTTGTTCATTGCTTCTATCCTTTCCAATAATAGAATCATGGTTTCCAACATAGTTATAAGACGTTTTAACTGAATGATTTATACTTAAAGGATGCTCTTTTGGCACCCTCTCCTCTTTTAGAAGACTTTGAAGACCTGACTCTGCCAATTCTCTTGGGGCTCGCAGAAGAGGAAGAAACCCCAGGGTTCACTGGTGTCTTGAAGGCCCTCCCTCTGCCTTTATATTAAATGCTAGTTTATAATCTGGTGTTGCCCAGGTATTTATAGACATCGAAGCGTTTGTCTGACAGGGAGCCATTGAGAGGAGCCTTTCTTCCACCAACTCCCATGGCCATTATCCCTGCCCTCTTCCTTCCCCCTCCCAAGTGTTCCTCTTTCCCACCCATCTACAATCCTGGCACGTTGCCCCAAATCAATCTGGTGCTTCCCCATTGGTTCCACTGGAGGGTGAACATCATAGCTGGCTTTCCAGAAGAAGCTGCAAAGAAACTGACATCACAAACAATTGCCACTATAGGACGCTGCACTTGCTTCCTTTAACAGGCCAGGTGTTCCAGAGTTATGCTGGAACACACAGACACACACACAGACACACAGACGCACACACACACACACACACACACACACACACACACACACACACACACAGAGTGTCTCCCCCCTCCATATTTGTTTCCAGAAGGTAAATCATCTGTGTACCAAGTTTGGTTGAAATTGCTCTAGGCACTCCAGAGTTATGCTGGAACATACATACATACAGTCTTTTTTATAGATATAGAAATAAGAATATGAAAAGAAGGAAGAGGAGGAAGAGGAGGAGGAGGAGGGGGGAGAATGAAGAGAAAGGTTCTATTCCTGATTTCATTACCTTAAAATATGATATTAACATTGTTTTTATGATTTTAATTGTCAGAGAGTTGCTCTAGGAATAAGATGGATGGTCTCTAATTATATATATATAATTGCTATAACTGCCTAAGATGTAATACAGCAGAGGTTCGAATCCCAGTAAGGGTATGGCTAGCTGATGAGAGCTAAATAGCTTGAAATAGATCTATACTAGTCTCCCTTTATTTATTTATCAGCACAAATCCAACACAAAATGTAACAAAGGCAACAGTAAAATATTGGGCTTTCTGTCTGGATGGTCTCTTGTGATGAGCCGATGGACAGAGAATGGAAGCAGTTAGCTTCCTCCCATAATTGGGGCATACCAGGGGTTGTGACACTATATATATATATATATATATATATATATATATATATATATATATATATATATATATATATATATATATGTGTGTGTGTGTGTGTGTGTGTGTGTGTGTGTGTGTGTGTGTGTGTGTGTGTGTGTGTGTGTGTGTGTGTGTGTGTGTGTGTGTGTGTGTGTGTGTGTGTTTCAGTAAGTGGAATGATTGATTGTGTGATTGTATCATGATTGGTAGATTGGTGCTGATTGGTGCTGGCTGTGTGTCCATTGTTGGTTCGTGTTGTAATGGCCTGGGTGGTGGGTGGGACTCATTTGTTGACTAGGGCTGGTTTCCAGATGTCTGGTAGGCAGGAGGTTTCGTCACGTTTATTCATGTTGTGGGGGTGTTTCTCTATTTCGATAGCTTCCATAATTATTCTCTTGTTAAAGTGTTCAGTTTTGGAGATTAACCTGGTTCCTTCAAAATTAATTTCATGTTCTGTAGCTTTAAGGCGCTGGAAAAGGGAGGAAGCTTTTTTTTTTTTTTTACTGTGTTCTTGTGTTCTGCGATGCATGGATTTATTCTCCTGTTCGTTTGTCCTATGTATGTTGCAGGGCAGATTTTGCATGGTATTTCAAAGACTCCTCGGCTTTCTAGCTGTTGGCTATTTTTTGGTCAGTGTTGAAGGCTGTCTTGAAATTGTGTTTGTGGAGAATTTTGCTGATTTTATCTGTGGTGCCTTTGATGTAACAGAGGAGGGCGATGCCGTTGTACTGTTCTGTGTCTCGATTTTTGGGGGGAGTCTCCCTTTGGATTAGGTTGGTAATTGTTTTTCTTTGGAATCCGTTGGAGATTAATGCGTTTGTGAGAGTGTGTAATTTAGTTTTCAGGTGGTCTTTGTCGGCTAGGTTTTTGGTTCTGGAGACGAGGGTCTTGGCTACAGAGTTGATCTGTGCAGGGTGGTGATGGGATTGTGCATTTAAAAAGCGGTTGGTGTTTTTTTTTTCCAATAATTGGTGTACTCTAGAGAGCCATTTGGGGTTTTTGTTGATTAGGACGTCCAGAAAGGAAAGTTGATTGTTTGCTTCTATTTCCGTGAATTGTATTTTGGGGTGTAGGCTGTTCAACCAAGTATGTGTTGGTTAGGCAGGATGTGTTTAGGGGGGTTGTGTTTGTTCTGGATAGCTGTCAAGGCTTTTTTTATAGGCACTTGGGTGAAGAGGGATATTACATCGAAGTTCACGAGTAGGTCGCTGGGTTGTAGGTTTTGTTTCTTTATTGTTTTTATGAAGTGGAGTGGATTTTGTATGTTTGAGGTGATGGATTCTGCGTAGGGTTGGAGTTGTTTGGCGATAAATTTGGCAAGATTCTGTAGAGGTGAGCCTATGGAGCTGACTATGGGTCTGATGATGTTCCTTCTTTGTGTATCTTGGGGAGGCCATAGAGTTTGGGGCATCTGGAAGATTTCTCTTTGGGGATGATTATTTGCTGGATCTCTTCACTGATGGGAGAGGCTTTCATTTTGGATTTGGTGGTTTTTTCCAGGTAGGTGGTGGGGTCTGTGTTTAGAGGTTTGTAAGCGGGGTCTTGGAGTAGGTTGGATAGTTTGGCTTGGTAGTCAGACGTGTTCATCATCACTGTGGCGTTACCTTTGTCTGCTGGGAGAATGATTATGCTGTTGTCTTTCGTCAGGTTGCTGAGTGCTTTTTTTCTTGTTGTTGTAAGTTGTTTCTCGATATATATGATATAAATACACACACACAGACACACACACACACGACAAATAAAGCTGTGTGAAAAAGTCCTGCACGCTTTACGGTTTATGGTTTATGACATTTTTTGGATAGGCCATCGCTTCAGCATAGACTGTATAAGCCTTTGCACCTCATCTGACAATGTGGTGCCAGGCTGCAATAATGCATTCAATCAGCTCCTGCTTGGTCTTTGGATATTTTGTAACCAATCTTGGTCCACAGGTTCTCAATTGGGTTCAAATCTGGGCTCTGAGCTGGCCAATCCAGGTGTCGAACACCATGCTTCTTCATCCACTGCTGGATGGACTTGGCTCGATGACAAGGAGCACTGTCATCCTGGAAGTAAAAGTCCTTCCCTATAAGTTGCTGAGCTGAAGGAAGCATGGTCTTTTCCAGGACTTCAACATACTGCTTGGAATTCATAAAATCCTGTACAATTTGTATCCGACCAATACCAGAAGCAGCGATACAGCCCCAGATCATCACATGCAATGGATGCTTCAGAGATAGATTCAGGCAGTATGGTCTAAATTCTTCAGCTGAAAATCTTCTGACATATTTAATGCACTGATTCCCAGTCAAGTAAAAATTGCTGTCATCACTGAAGATGACCTTGACCCACTGTTCGTTGGTCCACTTGGCATACTTCTTGACCCACGCACGTCGATGAGAGCGGTGAGCATCTGTGAGCAAAGGTTTACTTCGAGCCCTGCAGCCTTTGAGCCCTCTGGCAAGCAGTCTATGACACACTGTGCTTGTGCACACTTTTACATCACATGTTTCACATGTAATCTGAGGTGAAGTGAGTGTCCTGTCATCAAAATGCATTGCAGAGCCTGATCTTGCCATTTTGTCAACTTTCTTGGTCTTCCAGAGTGGAGCCTGTCATCAACTGAACCAGTTATTTGGTATTTTTCATCCACTCTAATCACTGTGGTGCAATGGCATTTCGCTCTCTTGGCTCTTTCTGTACAGGAGCAACCCTCTTCATGAAGCACAATGACGCAATGTCACTTCTCAATACTGGTGAAAGCAAAGGCCTTCATCCTTGCCCACAGCCAGAGCTAAATTAAATTTCTCGATTCTTTTCATGCCTACTTATAGTCAGAGTGTATGTCAACATTGATTGGCTCATAGATTTAGCCTCTGTGCATTTTAATTGGTCAGCCAAAGCTTGTTGCTGATTGGCTACTTTCAATCCTAACATTCTCAAAAATTCAAGTTGTGTTTCTTTTAGCACATAAACTCACTCAAAACCTTAAAAAGATTTTGGTTATATTAATAAAAATTATGCATCTCAATCTGACTACAGAAATTTTCATCAAAGTACTAATTTTGCATGGTTTCTATGAGTGAAAAGTTGATTAAACATGTAAATACAGCTTAAAACTGAAAGTGTGCAGGATTTTTTCACCCAACTGTAACTTCATGTGTTTAGAGTTTGTTTATGATTTACATGTATGGATGATTTTTTTCTCTTTAAAATTTACCGCCATTTTAGAATACAGTATTTCTAGTCATAAGAAATATATTTTTGTGCATAAGATTACACTATATTTGGCACATAAAATAGTAATATTTTGCCTCAGGGAATAACTCATTGTTTCTAATATGCAGATAAATAAAACAATAAAGGGCATAAAGGACATTAAGTCATATGGTCAAAAACTCTAAAAAAAAACCTCCTCAGCTAAGTCCATTCATATATTGTATTATTTTAGCTAAACTAGCTTTTAGCTTAGATTACTATGTTTGCACTTTTAATATTTTACGCTAAATCTTTATTGTACAGTCCCTAACTCGCTAAATAAATAATAGCACTGATTCGGTGATTTCTCTACTGCAGGGAATAACAGGAATGCTGATGGCAACTAAAGCCATCCAAATGGGAGGAAACTGATAAACCGGAGAAATGGTTGGCTAATAAATTATGGAGAGAAAGAGAAAAGAAAATGATATTGAAATTACAAGAGGGAGACAGTGTATTAATGGGCAATGTGTCGATACAAAAAAACATTTTGTCAATATTATTCTAATTTGTATAGAGGACATGATGCTCCATTGAAGAAAATAGATGAATATCTCAGAAAACAAAATCTATTGAGGATTACAGAAGAACAAAGAGAAATTTTGAATATAACCATAAGATAATTTTCATAAATAAAAGCAATTTAAAAATCAGAAAGCTTATTAAGTCTACATTACAAGTATTTTAGAATGAACTTTTGCAACCTCTATAAAGCATGATGAACTCTATCTTACCAGGAAGAAAAATGCCAAGAGACTTGGAAAAAGGCTAATAAAACATTAATACAGTACCTAAAGAGGGACAAGATTTGACTTTAGCAAGAAACTACAGACCAGTATTATTACTGAATAATGATTATATATTGTTTACAATGATTTTAATTGAAAGACTATAAAACATTTTGCAAGAATTTATTTATAAAGATGAATGTGGGTTTTTAACCTTAAAAACACCAGTTAAAAACAATCTTAGACAATCTGGCATAGTTAGAGCAGGGGTGAAATTATTGGCTTATAAATAATCAACATGATATTGCCAAAATATATAAATTTTGTTGAAATATGAGACAAAAGAAAAATTGAAAGAATATATAATAAAATGGTCTCAAAATTGGTTACAATATATGAATGGATCAATGGGAAAGTACGTGATTTAAAAGGACTTAAATTTAAATGACATTCAAGACTTAAGATTTTTTTAATTGTATAGTGTTAGCATACACTACTCTAAGTAGAAGAGTAACAGAACACATTCATGAACACTAATTAACAATCAGAAGACAAGATAAGTCTTTAAACTCACAATTCATGGACAGACTCAACATACTTTCTGTGATTATCCAGATCAAACTAAATCCCAAAATACTGGATAATACTTGAAAAGTTGGCGTTTGGACAAATCAGCCATCAACAGACACAGAAGTAAACTACATTTACACATCACTCAAAAGAGACAATAAAAAAGCAAAGAAGGAAGCAAACATACCAGAGCACATCCTTCCCAGCAGCCTATATCCAGATAATGTCAAACAAATAATCAAGCAGAAAACAATATCCTGATTAAGGAACTACCAAGAAGAAAACCACACACCCATCATCTCTGGCAGGACAAGCTACTGTATATAAATAGGGAACAAACCAGGGGTGGGTTCCGTCTGCTACTACTGCTGGTTTGCTCAGGGATGTGCTGCACACGCTTCATGTGCACTCTGTGCGCATGAGCAGTACTAAAAAAATTGCTAAGCAAAAAACAAGATGGCAGTGTCTATGGCGCTGCTGAGAAAACCGGTTTGGGGGCATGACACGCCGAGTTACTACCTACTCAGCTGAACCAGTCCAAACTGTAGGAACCCAGCTCTGGAACAAATCCCATACTCACTAATGCTGCTGATGTTATGCGGTAGGGAAATAATTTTCTAACAATCAATGAAGCTCAGAGAGCACCAAAGACTTCACACTGCAGCTAATCTGTCAGTTCTACTGAATGTTCTGAAAAATAAAATGGGAATAGGGGATATAGAAATATTTCAACTAAAATGAAATTAACTAAATTGCACATGAGGTGAGTGTTCACTAGGCTTAAGTCTACCAGAAACTTAAATTCAATCGGTTTAAGCACATCTCATTTGTTTGGGTTGCGAGATGAGTGGCATCTGCAGGCTTTCATGGCTTTTTCTGAATTATGAAAACAGCTTCATGGCATCATGCTACAAGCTCCATCCCTTTGGGGCATATGTGTGGTGTGATACTACGCATAGAAAAAGGGCATAGTTCATTTCCCTCTGATCCTTTGTGCCCTCTCTCTAGATGCCACTGCTTTAGATCAAGGTTTAATCCAGTTCCTCTCTCATGTTTTCATTCAAGATGAGAGAGAACAATGCAAGAGTCTGTGGCTGAATGCAATATATAATTTATGAAATGTTAAATGATACACATGCCTTTAATTAATCATTGTTGACCTGTTACCATAGGTTATTCAAGTCTAGAGGGCAACTCAACATACATACAAAAGAATGTGACTTCAATTGTATGATTGCAGATGCCATCTTGATTTTTCTAAACTTCTCCTGCAGATGTTCCTACTATTAGTTGGGATATAGGAAATGTTCAGGATACTAGCTGAGCTTTACATACTTCTCACTACATAGCAGATGATGATGAGAATTTGGCACATGGTTTCTGTGGCAGAATCCTGTTTTGCATTGTTTGTTGGTTAAAGATTAAAGCATAGTTTTTGTTCATACTAAAACCTAGTTGTAGAGAAACACCATCATCTTTCCAGTTATGCAAATTGCAGTGTTGGGTAGGTGCTCAGCCGCACAGAGAAACACAGGCACATTGAAAGAAGTTAGGTAGCTTAGCTAATTCTTCAGAATGGACCACTTGTTTAAGAAATAGGAGAAAATCAGATATGGAGTATCAGAAAATAGGCATACAAACTTCTCCTGTGTAAACCTGTCACTCTTTAAGATGCTGCAGGATATTTTTTTAAAAAAAATAATAACATCTAAAGTTTGTGCATTTTAATCCTTAGGAGAAAAACCTGCATTATCCTATCCCCTTGAAATCAATGGAACATATAAAGCTTATGCAGCAAAACAGATCCTACAGTTGCTGTCTGATTCACTGCTGCCAGGGTCAATCTAATGGTTAGGAGAAAAGAAGCATCCTGTCAAAATAAATAATATACAGTGAGCTGCAGCTAAGAGGTTCTCATTTTGTGATGGCACAGTACCATTCCTGCAGGCAAGAGAGATTATAATAAGCAAATGCTGCTGTTCCAGAGAGCTACCATTGATATTGGACATCTGAGCCCTACCAAATGTAAGAAGATGTACTACAAACTGAACTTGGACCTCTGCTAAATCGGATGACATCTGTCCCATCATGGACATTTCAGAAAACAAATCACTATATTGTGTGAGAAAACTCACTCTTGGAGGCAAAAACTAGGTTGTTGGCACAATCTTTGTTCAGGGACTAGATTAAGTTTTCCTTATGTCACAAGGTAAACAAATATAATTATTCCTCATCAGCTATTATTTACAGTGGTCAGCCGAAACACATATCTCTCATCGTACTTCTTTGGTTCTTGAGATGGAAAGGGAAAATATCCTTCTGTCTTCCATGATCTAATAGAAGTTTCTGAAAACTTCCTGACACAAGAGAACTGAAAATACTTGTAGAAGAGCAATAGTAAGCTGCATTGGTTTGCCTTTCCCCTTCAATAACAAAAACAAATCAGATAGCCCTAACATCCACAGACCTTTCTGTTGGATTACCAGATTTATTCCCTCCATTTTATTTTCTCCACCAAAATTTGGCCTTCTCTTTTCCACCACTCCACTGCCTCACTTTTCAGTTGTGATTCAAAGAGCACAGCAAAGTAGGCTTAACCTTGATTTCCTGTGTTGAACGTGCAGCTGCCTGATGGATGGCCCTATGAATTATGAATGAAAGGACCTTGTGTGCATAATCATGCTGATGTCTCTTTATTAATTCATAAAGCAGCTGCGGTGCTGTGGCTGCAAGGGAGGGAGAAGTTTCTTCTTCTCCCCACTTTTGGGGGTGCAATTCTTCCCCAGGCCCCCGCCTTCTCCTGCCATTGAACCACCATCATGCCCGATTTTTTCAACCAACTCTTCTCCTGTCCTCTTTATAGAAAAAAGGCCACCAGGAGGGCAGTTGCAGTGATGAATCTGCTCAGGGAAAGGGGTAAGCTCATCCACGGAGAGAAAGTTCACTCTCTTTAATTTCCAGCTAAGGGTGCTTATGGAAAGGAGAAAAAAACCTCAACTCTTAATGGGAGTACTAGAGGCCATGGCTCATTTCAATTAGTCTTAATTGTTTTCAGATGCTGCTCTGCATGCTTCATTTACCTCTACAATAAACACTGCATGCTGCATGGCAAGGTTTGACACCAGCAAGGGATGGGTGGGAGGGAAATATATATATTGGAACTGGTCTGCAGGAAATGATGAAAAATATTTAAAATGGTTCTATGTGGATAGATTTTTTAGTGAAATGAAACTGAAAACACAAGAGAAGGAGAGGAAAATATCCATACTGAAAATGTTGGTGGTTATGGCAAACGTCATCCAGCTACATTTTCATCTAAGAAAGCTCAGATCCTGATTTCCACTGGTTTGGGAATGAGACATATTAGTGATCTATTTGGGAAGGTGTGGGAAGGTGGGGCAGCATCTTTTCAGAGCAAGGTGAGAATGCATGGTCAGTCTACTACATTTACACCCAAAAGGAAAAGAGATGGAACTTACAAAAACCAGCTACTAGTTTCACATGATTCTCACTTCTGCATTTCCTTTATGCCATGGTATCCCTCCCTTCCTAAGCTGCCTTCAGTAATTTTTCACTTATGCTACATAGTTTTTAATCCCTACTTTGATGTTTAGTATGAAGTAAGGGTCAGATCAGGGGAAAAAAGCAAGAGGAGATTTCCCAAGAGATCATGCCAGACTCCATCAGAGATGTTGAGTCATCTGCCTAGCCTATTAAATCTGCCTTGGATGTGGCAGAATGGTTTGGCTTCCACCAGAGATGGGCATCCCCGATGAACTAACAAAATGGTAGTAATCTTCCAGAACGAAACCTTTTTTTACATTTATGAGCCCTTCCCATCTATGTCTTTAAAATCATAGTGTTGTATAGGATAACAATTGGGTAGCCAGTATAACGATCTGACAATTGGAAGAACTCGGGCATATTTGTACCCTATAACTATCATTAAATGTTGTATCTTATGATTCTTGACAAATGTATCTTGCCTTTTTATGTACACTGAGAGCATATGCACCAAAGACAAATTCCTTGTGTGTCCAATTACAATTGGCCAATAAAGAATTCTATTCTATTCTATTCTATTCTATTCTATTCTATTCTATTCTACATCATTAAAAATCTAACCTTGTTAATGACTGTAATTTCCTACTTATTTCATCTGTAAATTGTTCTTCTGCATCTTTCTTCTGAAGATGGATGAAAGAATCCAAACATTATAATTGCCCAAATAAGACTTTATATGCCTCCTATTACTGAGTTTAAACATGGTATATATATATATATCCTTAATTAAGAACTTGATTTAGAGTTGAGTACTTTAGTTTTTTTCAGATATTTCAATGTCCAAAATGGCTCTCCTACATCACCAACTTGGTATCTCTCAGATATTTTGAAATTGCGACTTCATAATCCCACTTCACATAGTCATTAGTCATATCGGCTAAGGCATTCTGCAATTTAAATTGCAATAGCAGTTAAACACTATAGACATGGCCCCGGAAAACCCAATCCCATTCAATTATGTTGCTTGCTAGTTGACTTTGGAGCAATCATTGTCTTTCAACCAGATTCACTTCATAGAAGTGCTATTCTGTTATGATGGATGTGGTTGGGGAGCCTTCCTCCAGTGCAATACAACTTAACTGTCAGAAACGTAGGGACAAAATATATAAATATAATATATGCATATATTTATATATTATATTATAAAATATATAAATACAATATAATTAATTAACAAATAATACTGCATAAATACAGAATAAAATTACCATCAAAATAGAAACAGACAGCCTGAAGTTTTTTTGAGACCAGAACACTGAAAGATATGAAATGCAGAATTCCTAAATCATTCTAGAACCAGTCATGAGACACTGAAATAAAGAGCTAATTATGGAGCTGTCTATGGTTCTGACCTTTATTTTGTATTTACCTTATTGTCAACAACATGCTTCATTGTTGTACACTATAAAGGTATTGTACCTGAAAAAGTGTTTTTTTAATGTGACTGAAAATAGCCAGTAAAGGAGATTCTCATAAGATTAATTAACAGTTGTAAATGTTTTATTAATTAGAGTCATTCTTTGCTGATTCAAAAATAACTCCTTTTGAAATAATGTTGGATGTTTTAAAGCTTAACTGTCATGTACGTACTGATGGAGTGAGAGCATGCTCAAGGAATGAAAAGTATGTCTGTGGCTTCCCAGAATACACCTGGATTACAGGTAAAGGTTTTCCCTGCAAGTCATGTCTGACTTTAAGGGGCAGTGCTCAGCTTTGATTCACATCTGAAGAACCAGAGTTGTCCAAAGATGCTTTAATGGTCATGTGGCTAACATGACTATACACTAAAGGTCCACAGAACACTATTATTTTCCCACTGAAGAGGTACCTATTTATCTACTTGCATTTACAGTATGTGCTTTAAAACTGCCAGGTTGGCAGAAGCTGGGGCAAATAATGGGAGCTCACTTCATCAATGTAGTCCTAAGGTCTTGAAGTGTCAACCTTCCAGTCAACAAGCCTAGCATCTTAACCTCAGTTGGATTGCACACCCACAATTGGAAATAGCCTTGCTACTTTACAATGTACTTAACCCATTATTGGGATATAGTTCTCAACATCCTTGCCTGGACCCAGCTTTATCTCTTATTTCACAGTGTATTCTTCACTCCTGGCTAAAGTGATCTTAAAAAACAAGAAAAGAAAAAAGAATGGAAAGATGATTCTTGAAAAGTCTAATATGGACATAAGGGGACTAACATTTCCCTGTGTGTTTTTCCATTGTTCTTGTTCTCTTTTTTACTTATTTTTTTAAATCACATAATAAAGAATACTAACAAAAAGGAGCAATTTTGCATCTTCTGAAATTGTAGGATGTAAGTAGGGCAGGAAATGTGCTTAAAATATACAGCAGAAAGGAAGATCCTCGGGGAAAAGAAACAATGCTGTGTGTGCTAGTTACTTAGCTGGTTTTCAGGCTTTATTCTGATTTTCTTCCTCAAAAAGTGCATATCAGTCTAATAGTCTTTCAGGATGTTCAGATTAGAAAAATGAATGCAACAAACAGCAAAAATTCCATTTATTTCATAGTTAATAACCAACACTTTTGTCAGCCTGTTAGAACACAACTATTTAAAAAGTAGAAAGAAAATTCAGGAGCAAAGTCTAGGAAAAAACCTGACTCCAATGTCATTATTTTCTCTCTCTTTTCATAAATTATTTAGAACTGTTGCTTGTCTCAAATCCATTCTCCCGCTCAAAAAAAACCCGTCCCATATTTCCTGTTTTATCTCTTTTACCTCTTGCTCATGGTATCTTTAACATTCTTATGAGGGGAAAAACCTCTGTCATTAAACTGGCATCCATCCATAATTTATTAACTTTAACATGGTCTATGGTTCATTTAAAGTTTTCTCTGCATGAGAAAGCAGTATGTGTGTATGAGTTGAGTGGTGGAGGATGCCCTGCCTTGCCTTGTTATCAGCCTTCAGCCTTCAAATCTTTTTCCACCAATAAAAGGAATTTTATTTTATGTGCTAACAAAAAGGAAGTCCCAAGAACCCCATCTCCGAAGAGGTAGTCATCTACCTTTAGCAGAGAGTACAAAGGAGAGAAGTTCCATGATGTAGCCATGGAAGTTGAATTTTCTCAATGTGCCTTGGACTATAAATGTCTGAGGAACTGAAGTAGCATCAACCTATTTATAGCTCCCATTGTTACTGGTAGTTCTCTTCCTTTAACCTCAGTGTAGAAAAAGTGTCAAAAAGAGCTACATGAGGAACTTGAGTTGCATAGTGGGAAGATATTGGACTAGAAAACCAGAGATTGTCAGTTCTAGTACTTCTTGAAGCATGGAGGTTGGCTGGGTAACCTTGGGGCAAGTCACTCTACCTCAACCCAACTCATCTTACGGTGTTATTGTTGTGAGGAAAATAAAACTCAGCAGCATTTGGTATTCCACTTAAAGGTCAGATATAAAACTATGAAGTGAAATGAAAAAAATGTTTATTTATTTATAAAATTTATTCGCCATCCATCTTAGCATAAGGAAACTCTGGGTGGCTTACAGACATAGAAATACTGTACATCTACATTAAAGAAATAAAATGAAAAATAGTGCAGAAAGATTTTAAAAAATGATAGCATTGAGTTAACATGGGGTTAACTCAGGAGGAAAAACAATAGCCAAACCAGCTGATTTATCTGAATTCTTGATACACCCTCCTATCTTTTTTCTCCATAAACAACATTTAGAGGTCCATATATGCCTCACTGATCTATTGCCTCATAATTTGTAATGGAATATGTGAACTGGCTGAAAGGAGAAACACTGTCTGAGGTGATACAAAGGCAGTTCATTTGGGAATCAGGATACTGGGCTAAATAGAAAATATATATTTTTCAGATCCAACATAGGTAAGCTCAATTTCTTCATTGCATTGTTGTGAACATAAAAGGAAACACAACATGCTCTTCTTTGGAAGCAAAATTTTTAAAAGAAGGATTGTTGTTAATCATGAAATTATGTCCGACCCATTGCAACCCCATGGACAATGTTCCTCCAGGCTTCCTGTCCTCTAAAATTCCCCAGAGTCCATTTAAGCTCAACCCAACTGCTTCAGTGACTTCGTCCAGCTACCTCATTCTCTTTCGTCCTCTTCTTTTGCCCTCAATCTTTCCCAGCATTAGGCCCTTCTCCAGTGAGTCCTTCCTTCTCATTAGGTGGCCAAAGTATTTGAGTTTCATCTTCAGGAACTGGCCTTCTAAAGAGCAGTCAGGGTTGATCTCCTGGATGCTAAAACATATGAACAATGGTTTCAGGAATTGTGTGTGTCTAGTTTAATGAAAAGAAGGACTAGGGGTGACATGATAGCAGTATTCCAACATCTCAGGGGCTGCCACAAAGAAGAGGGAGTCAAACTATTCTGCAAAGCATCTGAGGGTGGAAACTAATCAAGGAGAGAAACAATTTAGAACTAAGGAGAAATTTCCTGACAGTTACAACAATTAATCAATGGAACAACTTGCCTTCATAAGTTGTGAATGCTCCAACACTGGACCTTTTTAAGAAGATGTTGGCTATCCATTTGTCTGAAGTGGTGTAGGGTTTCCTGCCTAAGCAGGGGGTTGGACTAGAAGACCTTCAAGGTCCCTTCCAACTCTGTTATTCTATATTCTATATCTTCTAGGATTGACCGATTTGATCGCCTTGCAGTCCAAGTGAGTCACAGGAATCCCATTACATTAATCCCCTTAAACTCTTACTCAGCTGAATGAAACAAGCATGTGGGCTTGTGGAAAAAGACTTATCCTAATGCTTTTTATTTCTACCTTATTTTTTAATTGTTTGGTTTTTCTCAGTACTAGCTCTGCAGGCAGAAGCATAGAATCACTTCCTCCCTTTGTCTTCCTTTTGTATTGTACATTTATGCTATTTTGCAAAATAAAGCAACACAACAGCATATTAATCTCTCAACAGACACAGTTCTAATCCTTTATATGTGGTGAAACTGAGTTGAATACACATTAGTTGCCTGCAAGTAATTGCCTTAAAATGCAAAGAGTATATTTTCAAATCTCTTTCACTATGAAGATTAAACCTGTTCACTGTACAAGTTTGCTGCTTGTGGAGTGATAGGCAAATGCAGTGTGATGTTGCAAGCGTCAAAGGGTAAACATGTACAGGTGAATGTTATCAGAGGCATACAGAATCAGCTTAAGCAGTCACAGTTTTGATCTCAGTTGGGCATTTATGAGTTAGATTGTGCAGGCCAGCAAAAATCTGGTCCTTGGGACTCCAAAGGGTACTTTGATTTGACTAAGCTTCAATCAAATCAACCAATTGAAGCAGATTTCATGAACCAAAGCAGGAAGCTGCTGTGAATTGGCTAAATAAATCAGGCAGCTTCAAAGTGCTACCTTTGAAGAATTTGGCGGGGTTAATGGCATTTTCACTGCATCTGGACGAGTTATAAACAATTTACACAATTGAAGCTTTATTTCCCCCACACAGAAAATGTGGGAAGGGGGGGTTGAGTGGCATGATGGGGACTCTAACTTCAATATGAATAGTTTGCCAATGAGTTTTATCTCTTTATTAAACTGCATTTATCACCGAATTTTTAAAAAACAAACAAACGACAAGGCACTTTTTGCTCTGAGCTTTTCTTCTCTCGCCTTCTTGAAGGTGGCCATTCATAGCATGTAACTTTATTGTAATTCTAACTTAACTTTCTGTCCTCTACGCTGAGAATTACATGCAGTGCTAGTCCTGCAAACACATTGGAGTTCAACTCAGCTTTCATCACTTTGAATATGGACACAATATGGATTCTTTTGGCAAACCTTAGTTTTAATTCTGCGTGCAGTGCAGCAATTTTAGTTTCTGGACAATGAATGAATCAGTGCTAACTCAGACCCTGACCTGATTTTTTTAAAGGCCTGTTAAGTTAGTTTTGCCCCATTTTATGACCTTTCTTGCAATGGTTGTTAAGTGAATCATTGCAGCTGTTAATTTAGTAACATAGTTTTTAAGTGAATCTGGCTTCCCAATGGCTTTTCATGTCAGAAGGTCGCAAAAGCTGGTCATATGATCCTAGGACACTGCAACCATCATAAATATGAATCTATTGTCAAGCGTCTGAATTTTGATCACCTGACCATGGGGTTGCTGCAATGGTTGTAAATGGTTGTAAAATGGTCATAAGCCATCTTTTTCAGTACCTTTGTAACTTTAAAAGGTCACTAAATAGACTGTTGTAATTGTAATATTTGTGCCAGAAGTTGTATCCTAACCTCTGACAGAAATATGTAAACATTATGACCTCATCACACATGTTTGTCATTGGCGTTCCCCATGGGTGCCCCTATGTAACATGCAAAACTTTTCATAGGATTCAGAGTCCCGTATTTTCTTCCTTTCATTGATTTAGCTATTAATAAACAAACAGAAACAAACAACACAAAACCTTTAAGAAAATTCACACAAATCTGATTTCATTCTTAGCATGTAGGCTACTCAGAGCGGGAGAGAGGGAGAGGGAGATCTATATATTACTTACACTATATACTGTGCATACTTACTTTGGTTGTTGTTTAACATGCGGCAGTACACTTTCTCTTGTGAGTATACTTTTCAGTCCCATATTTTTATGGATTTTGATGAGCAAAGTGGAATGCAAGCCAGATATCACTTGGTGCCACATTTGCATCCCTGCACAATCTGGTGGGAGCAAAGGGTTTAAATTTATATTGCAAGGAGCTGTCGTTAACATTCTTGCATGACAAGGGCTTGTGAAAGGATGGTCCCATTCTTGATCCCTCTCTGTAGATTTCAATATAATTTTTTAAAAGAATATTCTGAGATGGAGATAACATATACAGACTAAGCAGACTCTGCGGACAAATTCCAATGAATATTTAAAGCCAAGTGGATAACTCCCAATTGCTTCTGTTCAGAATAAAATGCAGAGCAGAGCTTTTATAGATGTACTACTTATACCATTCTTATACATACATTATAAATATATGTTGGTACTCATAAATTATCCTTGCACCGAGTGATGAATCGGGTGCTGGTTTACATTCATTTATAGTGTTTTAATTAGCGTAAAAGATCACTTGGCTCAATTATTGTTTGGCTTCCATCGCTTCAAAGCAAAGAACTGAATCAAAGTGTTACCCTTCTTCCTTCTAATTGCACCTGCCTCACTTCAGTCCAAATGCTAAAATGCTCTTCTGTACATGGGCTACCTCTTCTCTGCACTGGAAAGAAGCAGCGCTGAACTGAGTTTGCCTGCTTTGATACTTTCACTCAGAAAGCTTCAAGGCACCACAACTCAACCTTCTGAGTCAAGATGCCACCTCAAATTAGATGGTAGTGACCAAGCATAGCTGCTTTACATATCTCTAGTTTTGTGTGTTTGGTGAGAGGACTGTTATTGTATCAATCAATCAATCAATCAATCAACCAATCAGAATAGAGCTGGAAGGGATCTTGAAGGCCTTCTAGTCCAACTCCCTGCTCAAGCAGGAGACCCTATACCATTCCAGACACGTGACTGTCCGGTCTCTTCTTTCTATACTGCACAAGTCAAAAAGAGGGCTGTGAAAATAACTACAGACCCCTCACATCCTGGACATAAATTGTTTCAACTTCTAACCTCAAAACAACACTATAGGGCACTGCACACCAGAACAACTAGACACAAGGACAGTTTTCCCCTGAATGCCATCACTCTGCTAAACAACTAATCCCCACAACACTGTCATATTACCTACTAAGACTTTATTAATATTATTCTTCTCTTCCTTCCTAGTACCTATCTCCTCCCACTTATGACTATAACCATGTTACTTTAAAATTTATATTGTTTTATTTGTTTCCTATTATAATTTGATTGCTTATTAGTTACCTATGACTATCACTAAGTGTTGTATCTTATGATTCTTGATGAATATATTCTATTTTATTTTTCTTTATGTACACTGAGAGCATATGCACCAAAGACAAATTCCTTGTGTGTTCAATCACACTTGGCCAATAGAGACTTCTATTCTATTCTGTTCTATTCTGTTCTGTTCTGTTCTATTCTATTCTATTCTATTACTATTGCTTATTCTATTCCTGTTCCATTCCATTCCATTCTATTCTATTCTATTCTATTCTATTCTATTCTATTCTATTCTATTCTATTCTAAAACCTCCTGTGATGAAGCACCCACAACTTTTGAAGGCAAGCTGTTCCACTGATTTATTGTCCTTAATTAATTACTTTTGTTGTGGGTTTACTCACCTTGGGTACCACCCATTAGTGAAAAGACAGGATATAAATCCCCTAATAAACAAATTGGAGAAGCACATTTTATTTCAATCCTGACTTGCCCCCTGAGTTATCCAAACTCAGACAGGACAGACCTCAGGTGAAATGTTATGTTACCTAAGGTGAAATATAAAGATATATTTTCCCTTTTGCGACAGAGTGTACAATAAGGAATACACGGTAATATACAATTCAGGAAAAAAAAGTTTGGCTGGTCTGCCAGAGGTATTTTTTAAAATAGAATTTATTTTTATTTTCAAAACAAACACAACACATAAAATCTTCCTTCTTTACATACTGTAGAAAGTGTATCAGAAAGGTTTTTGTGCATCTCTTCCACAGTCATCAAGCATAATTCATATTAACTCAAGTATTTTAACTCAAATATTTATACATGTTACCCTTATACCTCCATTTTTATTTGACTATAATTATTTAAACGTCCTTCATCATAAAATATACCAAGATTTAATACATAACCACATACTGGCATTTCATTTAATATTTCTAAAATCCTCCAATAACACTGAATCTTTATGTCCTTTTCTAGCTAAACATCCATAATATTTAATAACAAACTTTTCTAATCCTCCTTTCCAAATCACTGTTGGCAATTTTCATCTAGTTTCCTTATATTATACTCATACATATATATAGGTTGTCATCATTATCCCTCCTTTATTTGACTGTATCCTGTATCATAACTTTCCCCCCCAATAATCAAAACTTAACTGTATCTAACTTAATTCTTTCTTATTAACTTTTGTATATAATCCAAAAGGATTTCTAATCTTCCTTTCATGGAAGGCATTTTTAAACTCACCCAACACTACCTTGACTTCATCTATCTGTTTCTATCATGCTCATCATCATGACAGCTGAGTGGTGGTGCTAAAAGGCAGCCTGCTCTGCCTCTAGCGTTCTAGCACAGACCTCACTATATCACTTTCCTCTTTCTGTCACTTTCTCCCAGAGTTAATCTATCCTCTGCGTATGACCTCAGTGCTCATTATTAAGACACAGACAGCATAGTCAGATGGCTGAGAGCCACCAAGCTGAACGTAACAATGCTTGCTCAAGCTGTACGGCAAGCTCTTCCTTGCACATTTAAGAAAGGGTAAAAATAGGTCAGTGGCAATTCATTCCATGACATAAAGTGTATTTGCAGCCTGAAATAGGAAAGGGAAATGCATTTGAATTGTATCTTTCCAGGGCATAAAAAATATATGTAATCTTCCACACTCTTCCCTTTTTCCCCCCCAAAGTAGGCCTTTCTAAGCCACATCATTTTAAAATGTAACGTAACTATTTCAAACATAATGTGAGAATCCATGAAGACTGCTTTTCAGGTTGCATTAGCAGCTTGTGTGTAACAGGGAGGAAGTGCTTTAATTTCTGTGAGGATTGCAGCAGATGGGAAGGCCTGACTTTTCCCTCCCTGTCACTGTTGCTTACACATCTAAAATATGCATCTATGCAGGAGAGCCATAGCTCAGCAGGCACCCAGTTCCATTCCCAGCCTTACTAGATACGCTGGAAAAATTCCAGCCTGACGAGCCATTTCCAGTTTGTGTTGGCTGCACTTAGCTCAGTGGAGAACTAAACTGACTCAGGATAAGGCAGCTTCTTAGGTTCTTATATATACTTAGGCTCTGATATGGTTCAAGGGGCAAAACTGAAGAGACTGGGTGGTGAGAAATGCAAGTCATGAGTTGTGTGTAGTGCTTTTTATATTTGAAACTAATACAGCCAAGCTGATAGTATAATGTACAATATTACAACAACCTATCTCACTATCTCTATTTCTATCAGCATCATATCTGATCATATTATGTATTTGTGGCTGTAATTTATTGATTATTATTAGAGAGCCATGATGGCACAGGGTTTAGACTGTAATATTGCATGCAGGCTAATTCTGATGACTGCTAGCATTTCAATTCTCAAGGTTGACTCAGCCTTCCATCCTTCTGCGATCGGTAAAATGAAGACCCAGATTGTTGGAAGCAATATGTTGACTCTGTAAACTGCTTAGAGAGGGCTGTAAAGCACTTTAAAGTGATACATATGTTAAGTGCTATTGCTATTATGTGCTATCAAGTTGTTGTCAACTCTGAGTGACCTAACAGACTGATTTTCTCATGATATGTAGTCATCCCCTAATCTGGCCTTTCAGATCTTTCATTCATTACCACTGTAACTGAATCCATTCCTGTTGTTACCGATCCTCCTCTTTTTCTCTTTTCTTCACTTTCACCAGCATTAGAACCTAGATCAGAGGGGGGTTGCTCCTGGTTCAGCCCGGATTGGGCGAATTGGGTGAATTGGGCGAACTGGCAGGAGCAGTGGTGGGAGGCTCCACCCACCCACCCGGATGCTTCCGTGCATGCACAAAAGCATTGTGCGTGTGCAGGAGCATGCCCGAACCGGTAGAAAAAAAATTGGCAACCCACCACTGAGCTAGATCTTCACAAAATGTTTCCAAGTAAGATCATTAGTGCCTTGAGGGACAACTCTGAGTTGATTTGTTTGATGGTCCTTTTGTTTCCTTAGCTTTTGACAACATTGCGGAAGTCTTCTTCAACAGTAATGTTCGGAACTGTCAAATCCTTTCCTATTCTGCTTCTGCAAAGCCCAACTTTCACTTCAATAAAGTCTCACATGGAATACCATTTCTTACATGATTCTGATCTTTATAGGTAACTTGTAGCTATATCTACAGTATACAGTGGGACCTCGGGTGTTGGCCATAATCTGTTTCAGGACTTCAGTTGGCACCCGATTTGGTCATGACCAGAAGCAAGACTGACTACGCATGTGCATGCACACACAAAAATGGCGCAGAAAGGGAAATCGCCATGGCAGGGAAAATTGTCATGGCTGTGTTTATTTGGCACCTGAACCTAGGTTCGTGGTCTGAGTAAAACATTTAGCAAAATGTTTGGTTGGCATCCGAATTTTTCATGGTCTGAGCTGTTCAGGACCTGAGGTCCCACTGTATCTTTGTATATTTATCTATATCTGTATCTTTATTTATCTGTAACCGTATCTATTCCAGATGTTGGCACACTAAGCATAAATTTGTCCAAGAGAAAAAGCCTTTTGCAATTTGTTGTATAAATATTGGCTTTGACATACTTAAAATGCAAACTTATCCTATTTCAAAAGAACTGCTAAATCTAGTGAGTCTAAAAGGGAGCTAAACTTTAAAAAGATTTCAAAAGAAAATACAATTAGTTACTATGCATACTTTGGTGTCACAAAGGTGCAACATTCTATATCTGTATTTGAAAATATCAGGGTAATGCTCAATATTTCATAATTAAAGCAGGTTAAAACAATTATTTTTTTCTCTTCTTCATTGCTTAAAAATAATTCACACGTCATGTTTTCATTGAGGTTTATTCCAAATTAACAAATGTGTTACTTGTATTCAATGCTTTTGAAAATGTCATTATGCCAACATCTCTCCTGGATCATGACAAAAGTATCTTTTTACATTCAGTTTTCAAATTAGTTGTCATATCCAGTTTATGCTTCCTGGGTTTTTGAGGTTAATCAAGTCAATTAAAAATGGTTGTTACTTATATCTTTACAAGATTCAAAAATTAAATTTCTTGCTAAGCCTCAGATCTTCACAGTGCAGAATGGATGCTACAACACATTCTCCTAGCAACATTTTTAATTTCTTACCAGTGGAGTGAATCTGCTGAATACGACAGAAGTCCTAGTGCATCTTTTGTTTCAGATATGTGTGCCTCTTGTTTGGCTTGCCTTACAACATATCTTTTATTGCCTCTAGTTTTCACAAAGGAACCCTCTGGCACACTAGAAGCAGGGCTGTTTCCATGCTGATAGCCTTCTCTATGGTGCCAGACTATTCATCCAGTCATGCTCTCTGCTCCCAAGTCTGATGCTTTTCTGCTTGCTTGTTCTCCGTTTTCTATACAAACACGCATGGTGGGTGATATTGCCAGCAGCAATTTCTTATGTAAGCCTCTCTGATATTTTATGTGTTAGATGGTTGTGAAAAAAATACTTTTGGCAGATCCTGGAAGATTAGATATTTGTAGCAACACAGACACCCCACCCCATCCCAGGCATTTAAAGAAAATAACCTTGTTAAAGTGCCACAAGTTTTGGGGGTGATAACCAGTATATGGGAAAGGTGAAATATAGTATTGGAATATAACAATTATTGATTCCTTAATTGTTTTTTTTTTGTCTTAATGTTCCCCCTTGCTATCAAAAGCAAACAAACAAGCAAACAAACAGACAAAGGATGGATTAAGACTAAGTGCTTTCTGATGAGTGTGTCTCTTACTTGCTGCATGCATTATAATCAGTACCTGTTCTTTGAAATATAAGAATGTGAATGCTGTTTTGTTCTCAGACATACTGAAATATTTCAGATGCCAATTCTCTCTTAAGTTGCCCCATTTAGATTTCCTACAAAAGTGGATTTTTGTTTTTAATTGTGTAAAATAAAATATAGCAGAGTCTTATTGATTATTTAAAATGTGAGGTCCCCTTAGCAAATAGTTTGAAATCAAGTTGCTTTCATCAACTGCAAATTTTTAAAGAAGACCTACCAGTATCTAAACACCTTTCATCACATAACGGGCTTCTCTGCGATTCTAGAACTCTTTATTTGCACTGTGGGGGATCACTAAGATTGAACCCCAAGTCTCATTTCTTTGCCTTTCTTCCAGGCTTATTTAAATAGAGGGTAAGATTCCTGAATCTTTAACAAATACATTGAAAATTCACCCAAAGACTTAAACAAAAGCCTTAAATTTGACTTACTGAATTATCAAACACAATGATCAGAGCTCTCCTTATATGCATGTGGATCTAATGTAAGCCCAGGGTGCATTCAACACGCCAAAGTCTAAATGGGTATCATTCAATAGGGCTATTGTACCAAAATAAAATGAACAGTCAACTGAAATGTCTCATACCAGAAGTTGTGTGGCCTATAAACAAAGAAGGGAAGTGAAAGATCATCTTCTACTTTCAGGAACATAGAGTTTTATAAAGGAAGAGCTTGTCTGCATTTTCTGTACATTCCTTCAATGACTCTATGATGATTTTACCCAAAAGTGATCTAGCATTGGCAGCCCCCATAAAATAGGTTAAGGCCACAGATGAGTTCCCACAATGTAATCGATCTCCTGGGAAAGTAGATTGAATATGAAAATGAGACTTCTAAATCAGTTTCTCTCTCTCTCTCTCTCTCCCTCTCCCTCCCTCCCTCCCTCCCTCCCTCCCCCCCCCTCTCTCTCTCTCTGTGCAATCATTAGGGGTCATCCAGTGAAGTTGATTAGAAGGACATTTAAACCATACAAAACAACATAAGAATTGGGCTGTAGAATTGATTAGCATAAGGCATGATAATGAAGACTAACCTGGATGTATTTAAATTGGATAAATATGTGAAGATTGGGTTATCAATCAATATGCTTGAACGACTCAAGTTGCTTCAGATTGTAGGCACCATTTCTCCAAGAACCAAGTTCAGGAAACTGGTGTGAAATGGATATCTTTACATATTCCCATTTCCCATCTGGACATCTGGGTGGCTGTGTGAAAACCAAAATTCTGAACAAAGATGGACCTTGGCCTAACACAGCAGAGTTGGTACTATATTCTTCTAGTACCTGAAGCAGTATCATCTGTACAATAGATTGTTGTAGAAAATAGAAAACATTCTTGTGTTTTCCTCTATGCGTTCATTCTATACAAGGAAAGAACAAAAGATCTCATGATCTCTGTACCACTGAGAAGTTAAACTTAGTGTGACATTAGTTAAGGAGATTTCATTGGTAAGTAGCTGCTCTCATATAGACTCTTTAACGAGATTGTAACAAATGAATGCACATTATAAACGGGGTTGGCAGGGTATGCAATGTTGGGCATAGAACCAATAATTATGCTCCAAGGATTAAATCAGACTGGTTTTGCCTGTTAATATTTTGCAAAGCTGAATTAGCCCATGTTGTGTTGGGCTGAATGAAAGACCAAATGCATAACTGTATGTTTCCATTTTGATGCTCTCCACTTGTGCTGAACTGTATTCATAATCCAGACCCAGTGTGGATCATGCTAAGAATGATTGAAATAGTCCAAACACAGTAGCCCTGGGTTAAGTCTAAGCCTGGGTTTCATAGTCACCCAACAAGTTTTCCAGTAATATTTCAACTCCTTTTAAAAGCTGAAAGAGTCCTAACCAGTAGAAAATGGTTTGACAAAAAAAAAAAACATATTTGCTGTGCTTTAATTCAGGTTATCTGCAATCCATGAATATTATTGCTGTGTGATATGTGCTGGTTACATTTCATAGGAATTTAGTTGATTTATCGATTAGAATGGAAAAGCAGCTGAAGAGCTATGTAGTATATGACACGCACTTATGATTGGAAAAGACACTTTATATCTTTAATTTTCTCTCCCCCCCTCAAACATATCCATTATATAACTGACACGTGTCAGGATTGTGGTTACAGGGACAAAGGAGTAAAGTGTTTTCCTGGCTGTAGCACTGGCCTCCTGCGCTGCTCCCCTCCCATTCTCCCTCTCTGTGCTGTGACAGCAGCTTTAAGGAACTAGCAACACATTGCCTTTTGATCTTATTTCAGCTGTGGTGATTAAAAAGACACACACCACTTGCTGTGCCACAACAGGAGAAGCTCAGGGTTCACCTTCCTTGAATTAGTGTCCGCTGAGCACCGCAAATATTTGAAATGCCAATCCATTTGATAATGTCAGGGAGGTCTGCAAATACCACAAATTGGCTCCAGAGAAACACTCAGGACATGCCGTGGCATATATAATATCTCTTTTCTTCTACACAAAACACATACACACAGGCACACAGACACAATTCCGCAGAAGTACATTCCCCACCAGAGGTGCCTAAGGTCAATAGATTTAATAACTCAAAGTGGGACATGGTTTTGCAATTCACCCACTTAATATTTCAATGTGAGAGGTGGGGGGATGCTCCAAACTAAATCCTTTACTGTTCTGGGGAATTAAACATATTAGGATGAATGCTTAGGGAGTTCCGATCATAAAGATCTATCCATTATGAATTCTGCAGAGGCTTGCTCTTTCGGTTCCTTTTAAAGGTCTACTTTGATATCTTTGCTATGTTTTCACAAATGTGAATCAAACACTGTACCTCCCTGGCAGCAAGGAAGTTGTGTATTTCGGCTGCGGAAGTCGGATCAGAATAGAAATATTTCCATATGTCATCCTGAAAATAGTTGAGGGAGTGCAGTGGCTGCAGGTTATTCGTGCAATATCAAAGGCGTGGAAAATAATTTTAATTTCAAATCTCCTCCATGTAGCTCCCTTGTTTTGCTATAGAAGCTGGGAATGCTGCTCTTCCTGCTGTATATTAAAATTCAAATGCTGCTTGAATTCCCTAACAGGAAGTAAGAAAGAGAAACAGCTTTATAACCAGAAGTGAAAATGGGTAGAAAAGTAGGGTTAATACAATGGGACTCTGTACAATATTTCTAAATGAGGCCCTGAGAGGAATATATAGGTTATGGAAAAGTGTTCAGAGCTTTCTGTTTAACTTTCAGGTCAGACATAGACTTTTTCCATGAATTTGGGACTACATTACTGTTTCGAAAAGTGTCTTGAGTAGAGGCCCTATCTATTTAACATGACTAAGATTAAGTGCGATTACAAGTAAAAAGTGCTGGGTTAAGGTTAGGGTTCAGAATGTTTGGTGCATTTAATGTCAGTCACTAATCTTGTCCCAAAAAGAAAGAAAAGCACCCAGCTACTTTGCATAAAAATGAAACTTCGTGTGTGTGTGTGTGTGTGTGTGTTTGTGTGTGTGTGTGTGTTTATGTATGCATTACTCAACTTAACTTAGAGTCAAGTCAAGGCAGCACACCTTCTGTTTTGCCCACAACAGCAACTCAGTGAGATGGGTTGGGGGGGGGGGAGAGAGAGAGAGAGAGAGAGAGAGAGAGACAGAGACAGAGACAGAGACAGAGACAGAGACAGAGTCAGAGACAGAGAGACCCAAAGCTACCAAGCTGGCTTGGTTTAGCATATTATTAAATCTTACCGGCATAGACAATTTATGGTTTCATCTTCTCAATTGATTGAGAAGATTGTATTTCCATACAGAAATAAGTCAACAAAGGTTTTGACTTCCCCCAATTTCCCCCCCCCCCAATATTGTTACTTGTGAAGAAAATGGTTAGTAGTAAGTCATAGTGATAAATTTCCTTGTAGGTGTTTGTGACTAGTTGTCCTTATTTATGACAACTAGCATTATATGTTTTTACTCCAAATAAATTATTTTTCTGGTTACAAATTTGTCTCCTGATTTAATTAGCCTTTTAAAATGGCTAATTAAAGTTGTATTTAAACTATGTTTCACTTTATAACCCATTTATTAATTGCTCAACAATTTCAGTTATCTTTGGCATTGATC